>NC_085870.1:40794953-40979953 GCF_034702125.1 Engraulis encrasicolus
GGGGCAGCTATGAGCTATGTGTCACTTGCAAGAGTTCAATTAAAAGAAACCCTTGGTGGTGTCTCTCTCTCTCTCATAGAGAATCTTCCCTTCAAAAGCCTTCATCCCAGTGCTTCTGTAGTGCCGGATCTCACACACACACACACACGCACACACACACACACACACACACACACACACACACACACACACACACACACACACACACACACACACACACACACACACACACACACACACACACACACACACACACACACACACACACACACACACACGACTCACGACTTCCTCCCAAAAATCAGCACACCCATCAGCCAACCCAACCCCCCCTTTTAAAATTTACTCTCCATTGATTCCTCCCAGAGCCTTGGGTGCAGAGACGAGCTGACAGGTAGGCCACACACGGCTGGCTCCAGAGACCCCCAGGGATGGCGGAGAGGGAGATTACAGGCTCCCTGGCCGCCTGCCGGCCTGCCTGCCTGCCTGCCTGCCTGCCTGCCTGCCTGCCTGCCTGCCGTGAGTTTCATACAGGCTCCCTAAGAGAGGCTTGTCTTTTGGAATAAAAAACAAAACACAAAAAAAAACAGTGAATACATGCTGAGAGTGGAGCTTGTTCTTTCCACCACACCTGCTATACCCAGCGCAATGCATGCGTATGTTTCCCTAATTGAGATCTGTGCGCACCTGTGGTAGGAAATATACAATGAATTCATGCTGACAGTGAAGCTGCTTTTCCACTACAACCTGTACCCACCAACCTGTGCCATTCTCTTCAAAACGGAAAAAAATGGATGCCACTGAAAAATATGACTAAATAAATTAATAACACGACTATGTATTACGACACATTATTTAGCCAGTTATAAATTTGTTGTTACCACAATGGCAATGACTGAGTCATAGTGCATTACTAAAGGCCCAGCGTTGTGTCATAGTAGAGCAGTGCTGTGGTAATTAACATTTCAATGACTACTACAGCGTGCCTCAGATGGATACCGCATGCAATAAGGGGCTAAACATCATTACAAGATAACTGTGTAACATCTTTCAGATCTATTCCTACGAAAAACCTACTAATTGTGAAACTGTACACTTAAATTGGCACTGTATGTATATCTTAGCAGCTAAGGTGTCCAAACATCTAATAAATATTGCAATAGCCATGTCTTCACCAAGAATCAGAATTACCCAGCAACGTCATGAAGTGAATTTTGACATGATGATGAACCTTGATGATTGAAATAGCTTTTTTCAGGTTCGACAATAACAATTCTGGTAGTACCTCTCTGAAGAGGTGGACAGAAGGCTGTCCCTGCATCAGTCAGATAAGAGAGTATCAATCTCCCCTCTCGCTTTGCAGAAAGTAAATCACATGTTCAGTAACGTCAACACACTCACACAGCAGATACTCATTTCGCCTCTGAATCATTCAATCGTAAAGAAGAACTGGATGGAGACATCTTTGGGTGGCACAGAAGGAAGGGAGGAGGAAAAAAATAAATAGCAGATCAGGTGCCACTTTCACAACAGAGACAGGAGGCAAGTCATAAAGCCCACTGATTTATTTCTCTCTCTCTCTCTCTCTCTCTCTCTCTCTCTCTCTCTCTCTCTCTCTCTCTCTCTCTCTCTCTCTCTCTCTCTCTCTCTCTCTCTCTCATTGTCTCTGTCTCTCTTGCTCTCTCATTGTCTCTGTCTCTCTTGCTCTCTCATTGTCTCTGTCTCTCTTGCTCTCTCTCTGCCCATTCTCTCTCTCTCCGTTATTTCTCTCTCTCTCTCTCTCTCTCTCTCTCTCTCTCTCTCTCTCTCTCTTGCTCTCTCCCTCTCGCTCTCCTTCTCCCCAGACAAGTGATTCATGCTCCTCTCATCATCCCTGCGGGGACCTGCAGCAAAGTGATGATAGACACACACAGAAGTGTGCGATGGGGGAATAAAGGAATATGGGCTTTGAGCAATGACAAATTCATGAAAAACAGGACTACTGTAGGACGGACGTTCAACCCTTTTCATGATGCTAGGTCTTTAACCTTGGCCAAATGTTCGCATTTGTTGTACATATTGTGACCATTATGGGTCAAATGTAGTATTGGGAGAAGATATTTCAATACGTCATCAAAATTAAATAGTATTTTATCACTAATAATATAATATTTTATCATAAATAATATACTTATTATTGTGCATATAAAACTCTACTGGGCTGTGAGACATAGCTGTTGCAGTAGGACAACATAGGGAACATTATATACAGAGTGAATACGGTAAGTGACCTCCAAACACAGCGCCACTCAACAGAAACATAATTTATGCCATTTATGCTACTTTCCTAGCTCGTTAGGCATTGAAATGAGCAAAAGTAGGGCACTAACTCAAGTGATTGTGATTGTTATTGTGTGTGTGTGTGTGTGTGTGTGTGTGTGTGTGTGTGTGTGTGTGTGTGTGTGTGTGTGTGTGTGTGTGTGTGTGTGTGTGTGTGTGTGTGTGTGTGTGTGTGTGTGTGTGTGTGTGTGTGTGTGTGAACGAGAGGGGTGTACTCCAGCTACAGTATATGTTTTGCTTTATGTAAACAACACATGTGGTTTTGCTCTTCTTGTCCAAGTTGAGCCTTTTTTGATTACTGTTTAATCTGTACTTTTTTCCATCGTCACACAATGTACGGTACTGTGTATGACTGTAGACACCGTCTCCTCCAATCTCCTTGTTATACTCCCAAGTGGCTTGCAGAAATGATGTAACGGCTCAGAAGTCTACTATGGTGTCTTCTTATAACCACTTCCAAGTGTTTTCCTATACAGTACGTATAGTTCAGATGAGAAGAGGGAGAGAAAATGAGCTCTAAAGCCCACAGCACAGAGCCGTCTGACTAGGCCTCTGCAAAAAACAAACTCACTTTCAGACCCTCTTAGACCCCGTCACTGCACTTATTTGTCTGTACAAAGAACCCATTCCCACCAAAGCAATTCTATCAGTGCTTCACCAAGTCTCAGCCCTGTCCCCCGTCCACTTCAACATCTTTTCCTATTATTTATTTTCCAAAGGCCATCACTCTGCCCGGTGCCCATATTGTGGTGCCTTCAGATACACACAG
Organism: Engraulis encrasicolus; assembly: GCF_034702125.1. Classification (NCBI taxonomy): domain Eukaryota; kingdom Metazoa; phylum Chordata; class Actinopteri; order Clupeiformes; family Engraulidae; genus Engraulis; species Engraulis encrasicolus. Next base: position 40,798,042 of record NC_085870.1, read on the forward strand.
AAGAGAGCAACAGGTGTGTAGCAATGGCTAGAAATGAACAAAACACATCAACTGAAGAGTAAGCCAGCCTTATGTGACTGTCTATGCAATTGACATTGAACACGGGACAATACAAGCAGTTTAAAAAATACAGCACCCAGCACAACCTATACAGAGTTTGACACAATGCTACACAGCCCAGTGCAGCACGACAACAAAACACCAGGAGCCTGACGTGTATAGCACACAGGGCTCAGATAATGACTGGCCCTTCTCTGCCCTTGCCCTGTATCCTCCAGAGAGAGAGAGAGAGAGAGAGAGAGAGAGAGAGAGAGAGAGAGAGAGAGAGAGAGAGAGAGAGAGAGACAGACAGACAGACAGACAGACAGAACGGAGAGAGTATAGGCAGGGAGAGAGAGCAAGAGAGAGTAAGCGAGAGAGACAGTGACAGAGAGAGAGAGAGAGAGAGAGAGAGAGAGAGAGAAAGAACGGAGAGACAGAATAGGCAGAGAGAGAAGACAGAGAGAGAGAGAGAGAGCGAGAGCGAGAGCGAGAGCGAGAGCGAGAGAGAGGGGAAAGACAGGATAGAGTAGTGGTATTGGTGGAGAGAAGAGGCAGTCGCAGTCGTGCTCGCCTCGCGCCTGTCTCGAAAGCACAGAGGCAGGTGCATTGTGCCCATGTGAGGTGCCAAACAAAGCATCCATTAGCCACCGCCGCCTGTCACACTATTAATGATGGCATCCCTTTCGGCCTCTATCCCTCAGACGGGCGCCACCGGTGCCAAGACGAGGGGAGGCGCAGACATGAGCGATGGCATTCAGAGTGAGCACTGCACCGGGCTTTTCCTTCCTTTTCTCCTCTCCCCTTCTCTTTGCTTTCCTCTTCTCTCTTTCTGTTTCGCCTGCGGTTTTTCGGATAATAATACTTTAAGAAGTGTCTCTGGCAGTGGCAGAGGTCTCTGGTGACGCTCCAGGAGTGAAAAGACAGAGAGAGAGAGAGAGAGAGAGAGAGAGAGAGACAGACAGAGACAGAGACAGAGAGAGAGAGAGAGAAGAAGGAAAACTGAAGGAAAAAACTTGTGCCGTGCTCCCAACACAAAACAGAGACTGTCATTTAGGAGCGGATGTGCCTGCAGGGCAGGATATGAGGATATTGTGACAGTGTAAAAAAGTAGGAGGGGGAGGGGATGACGCAGGCATGGGGCGGCTGGCTGACTGTAACTCAGGTCCCCGCTACAGTTAGCGCCTGCTGAGATGCTCTGCAATGGAGATCACCTCTCTGCTCCAGCCGCACTCACGGTGTTAATGTGATGGAAATTAAATGCCGTCGCTCTTGGTTAGAAGCAAAAAAAGAAGATGGGGAGAGTTCATTGCGTCAGAGACACTCATTTTCAGCAGCAGAGGCAGCCACAAAGTCAACCATGCAAACTTTTTGAGAAAGTACAGGCATTAGCACGTGTCCAGCAGCATGGCTACTGTGCAGTATGAGGCAGTGAAAGAAGAAAGAGGCCTATTCTGGCCCAGCCGTGGCTTAGTCGGCTGGGCACTGGACTGATTCCCGATTCCCGACCCGGGTCATTTCCCGATTCTCTCCCACTCATTTCCTGTCCCACTCTTCATTGTCCTCTCTAGATAAAGTTTAAAAATCCCAAAAAATATTTTAAAAAGAAAAAGGCCTGTTCTACGTCATAGATGATGATCTTCGTTCAAACAGGTCATAGTAAGAAGAGTTAAGCAGCAAGGAACAGAACTTCTGTCTGACAAGAGGAAGTTACATTGCATGAGTCCATATCCTCACAATTTAACCTGACTGACTTTCAAATGGTATCACGACATAGGCCTCTTAAGGTGATTTTACACCTAAAAGATTGGAGTCCTAAAAGATTGGAGACTCCCGACACAGACAGTTCTCTGGCGGTTTGCATTGGCCCTGGTCGGCTAGAAATCTTTCCCAAATACACATAGCCAACGTCTCCTGCCGTGGACACTCCCCCGGTGTTTGAGAGCTTGTGGTAACTTTGAGAGCCTGCGGCCCTGTTATAGCCAAATGTTTTCATATTTTCCCAGTCAACTCTCTGCTTTTCAGTAGTAGCCTTGATAGTAGATGCATTACTGACTCTAAATTGGCTATAGCCTATGATGCCTTTAGGCAAAGTACCCTCCCATTCATAGTTTATCAATCAAGATGACATTCTTTGTCTGTCTCTTGCTCACAAGACACTACGACTTTCGTGGTTTTAGACTTAACTTCTCTCACTGCAACCTAGTTCACTAAAGAGGAAAAGGGCATGCTGGGCATTGTGTTAGAAGCTGTCGCAACAAACACAGTGTAATGTAATGAAACTCTAGACGTGTGTGTGACTTCGCTACTGCTTAAACAATTGCCCTTCCATTTTCTGCTTGCAGATAGCACAAACCAATCAGCGTGCGGCATGGAGCCCAACTGCCGATGCTAAACCCAACTGAACATGCTCAAAGTCTCACGACGGAGAACCATGACCACCAACGTCCTCCAACTACCCCAGACGCACCGAGACACACCGAACCAACCCTGAACCAACTGTACCCAACGCACAACAATAGCCAATCGTTGGGTTGGTGTGGAAGAGGCTATGGTTTTGCAACTCACCTATCAGAGACAGGACAGATTTTAGAAATTGTGTAGACAGGAGCTCACGGCCACAGAGTATTTCTAAATAACGATGTTCCTACACAGCTCTACAGACATTGAAAAAGACATAGTGACACCTTTATCTTTAATAACTTTGTCATGAAAAAAAGAAAGGACACATCTGCTCCAGCTATAGGCCTTCTTCACCTCTGGCTCACGACTCCCAATTTCAGAGACAGACCGCCGACACCTCCGGCTAATTAGAACCAATCAGTGCACACCAGCAAAATACCCATAACAAACCAATGCTAAATAGGGACTTGAATAATGCAGACAGACATACAGACAGACACAGACACAGACACAGACACAGACACACACACACACACACACACACACACACACACACACACACACACAGAAATGAAGGACCATCTCATCTAGAGGCAGCACTGATTGCTGAAAGGACAATTTTAAGAAGACGTTTTAAGTGGCGAAAAAGTTGCACTCTTTAAATTGCGCTCCCATCCCCTGCGCCCTTCAGAAAGTAGGGAAATTTATTCTAATTTACGTGCGTGTTAGCAAACCCATAAATGGTGGTCTTGAGGGTGGCGTTAATCAAAGGGGCAAGTGGTTTACGGTCTGGTCTCTGGGTGGACACTGGGCGGTAATGGCAGGCTGTATAAATGGCAGCACTCCCCTGCTCCTCCTGTCTCCTTGGAGACCAGGGAATCAGCTAAAAAAACAACCACATCAAGATTAAGCTGCTCATCACTCTGATGGCCTTCTAATCCATGCTTACCTAGCCTTAATTTGTCCCTATACCCCCACTAGCACACACACACACACAGGCATGTGTGGACGCGCTTGCCCGCACGCACACACAAATGCGCGCATGCACACAAACACACACACACACACACACACACACACACACACACACACACACACACACACACACACACACACACACACACACACACACCACACACACACACACACACACACACACACACACACACACACACACACACACACACACACACACACACACACACACACACACACACACACACACACACACACACACACACACACAAATAGGGTGAGACCACGCTATACGAGGGGTGATTTCAGAGGCGAGTGAAAAATCAATTTTGAGGCCATTTCTTTTATCGGGTCTGCCTGTCCAATTCTGGCCTTGTTAAATACTTCATTAGGGAAAACCTTCACAATTGTTTCCACAACACGCTTGTAATCCTCTTCAATAGGACTCTTCTTGATTGTTCTCCCATACATCCCCTAAGACAGTGATTCCCAAACTTTTTCAGCGGGGACCTCCTTTTGGACTATAGAATATTTTCGTGACCCCCCACCCACCATAGTCTTAGCCAAGCAATGGATTTCTATTAGCTGACAAACACATTTTTTTGTCCATTAATATTGCTAGATTTTCCATTGATAGTTTGTCAGCTAATATTTCTAGAAATCCACAGGACAGCAGATTCATGGGCAGTCATGGGTGAGCGGTTAGGGCGTCAGACTTGCATCCCAGAGGTTGCCGGTTCGACTCCCGACCCACCAGGTTGGTGGGGGGAGTAATCAACCAGTGCTCTCCCCCATCCTCCTCCATGACTGAGGTACCCTGAGCATGGTACCGTCCCACCACACTGCTCCCCATGGGGCGCCACTGAGGGCTGCCCCCTTGCACGGGTGAGGCATACATGCAATTTTGTTGTGTGCAGTGTTCACTTGTGTGCTGTGGAGTGCTGTGTCACAATGACAATGGGAGTTGGAGTTTCCCAATGGGCTTTCGCTTCACTTCACAAATTCATCATACAAGTGAATACAAGTTCCTTTTGTCCGCGACCCCCCTTCAGTACCTCTGCGACCCCCGCAGGGGTCCCGGCCCCCAGTTTGGGAACGACGGCCCTAAAAAAATCTGCAGAGTGAATTCAGCACTTAGAGAATACGCTGGAACCAAATACACTCTAGATTAGAAGATGTTAAATCGACTCAATTGCTACGTTCACATGAGGCATTTAATTTGGAATTAACTGACTTTAATTCTGAATTAAAAAAAGCTTAATTCTGCTTTGAAAACGTCATGTAAACACCTCTTAATTCGGAATTAAAGGAAAGATCAAAGTAAACTTGATAGAACTATTTAATTCGGAATTATTAATTCGGAATTATAAACATCATGTAAACTTAGTGATTGCATTCAATTAATACTGCAAATTTTTATGTGAATATGGAACTGGATACCATAGGTCACAACGAATGCAGAGGGAAGCTATAAAACAGACTGGCTACCTCCATATTTGATTTTCAGCTACATGGGTTTCTTTTCTGTGCCGTGACTGCAAATGATAGAGTAGTACAACCGAAGTTGTATTTCTCCAGGAGGGACTGCTATATATTTCCAGGCACACACCTTATTCCACTGGGTATCATACAGTATGTATGTATGTCTGCCGTGTGAGGCTGCCTGGGCATGCCTTGCACACCAATTTTCACAACTGGTAAATTAAAAAAAATCTGTATCATGTTACTATTTCCAGTTGAAAGTAGTTTATGAAAGTGATCAGAAAGTATTTTATTCATAAGAAGGCCTCTGTTCACACTTAACACATAAATGTCCTGATTGCACACCATGTTACATACCGTACGTATGTAAGTAGGCCTACCGTATGTGTAGTACAATGCACACACATTTGCTTTACACACAAACTGACCAAATGCTCCATATACAGTATGGTGAGTACAACAGACTGATTGACAGACGATGGGACTTGATGATGATGATCAGCATCCTCATTCTGTATCTAGAACAGGTAATCAGCTGGCCAGGCTCCAGTTTTGAGCTGGTCCATTTTTATGCATGCGCTCACTCTCTCACTCGCTTACTCGTTGCATAACAGCTACAGCTAATTTGTCACTGCTGAGGGATCTCTTGACTCTGACTGGGGAAGACACCAAGCTCCCAGGCTGTAATGCATGCACTGTAAACCATGGGCAGACCATAGAGGTGATGTGAGGGGTGTACAGTATGTATGGGTGCGGTCAGGTTTACTTGAGGCGGGCGAGAGGGGACTATGGGTTGTTCCTTTAGCTATAAACATGCTTACAGCGTGGGAGGTTTATACAGTAGATTGTGATTGTCAGAGCCCATTTCCTCAATATTTTGATTTGGTCTCAATTATAAATGACAATATGGCCATGCCCTACCTTCTGTGATAGGGTTGGGCTTTACCTCCCGACATCTGCTGTGACCAAGGAAAACAAGAGAGCCACCCTAGTGTAAACCTACCACTTGGCAATCAATGTGAATCATATGGTCTTGAAATAGCTTCCCTCCCATCACCAGCAATCATCCAACTGACTTACTGTATGGAGTTCAAACAGGCACATCCAGTAGTTCAATTTTTAAAGAAATGGTAAATTGGAATCAGCCAAGGAAACAGAGCATCTCTAACAATTCATTCATGATGTAATCATAAAATGTGTAAGGCGGGAGTTAATGTATTACAGTACATCAGAAGGCCATATAGCCTATAGTTCAAGCGAACACATATTTTTTTTACTAAAATATGGTTGACTAACCATGAATTATTGACCAAAATGTTTCTGCAAGCTAAACAGTAAAAATGCAGTGTACATTCAACACTTAGAGAGTATTCTTGGACCAAATAAATCGAGTAAACAGATGTTTATTAACTCTTTAAATTTTGAATTAACACCACATTTTTGCCCTCTAAACGCAAAGAAAAAAGAGAAGACCTCAGAGCCCATGACTTTCAACGTTACCAAAACAACAGCTCTTCATAATAATTTCATGACATTGAGTCCCAACGCCAGTAGAATATTTCTCCTTGTCTCATTGAGGTTTTCTGTTTCCCTACTATTGATAATAATTGCCTTCTTTTGCGATGGGCAAAAATGATGATGTTGCACTTGTGATGGATTGGTGCCTTTCCCCTTTAAGCACGAGTGTTTCAGCAGAAACAAGGCAATCCGGCTGTGCGCTCACTGGAGCTGCATGCTGCACACACACACACACACGCACACGCACACGCACACACACACACACACACACACACACACACACACACACACACACACACACACACACACACACACACACACACACACACAGGCAAGGCTAATGAGAGAGGTGAAATCAAAGTGGATCTATTCGTGGCGCGTGCAGGAATCAAGGGAGAAGTCTAATTTCTGTCTGTAGCCTAAGGGACACACACAGACCTTGTCTTTCTTTCTGAGAGAGAGGAGAGAAGCTGACGGAGGAAGGAGGAGAGAGAGAGGGGGGGGTAAAGGAGAGAAGGAGGGAGAGAGAGAGAGAGAGAGAGAGAGAGAGAGAGAGAGAGAGAGAGAGGGAGGGAGGGAGGGAGGAGAGGGGGTTAAAGGAGAGAAGGATGGAGAGAGGGAGAGGCGGAGAGGACGAAAGACATCCATGGCTAAATAAAGGCCATTAAGGCTATGGTGTTTTAAGCAATTCAGGTCCTAGTTAGTAAGATACAGTACAGTACTTTACAGCAGTGAAACGGAGGCTTGACCTTTCCAGCCAATTGATGTGCTGTTTACGGGCGGTGACAAGACACGGTCAAGAGGCAAGCTGCCCACTGTCAGGAACGCCCCACAACATGTAGCGCACTATTATACTGTACGAAATGAGAAAGGTGACACAGGCAGGTTTTCTGACAGCTTGACAGTTTTGAAGCAGTCATGCGACTGTAAAGGGCATAGTATACAAGACACTGATAGAGAGAGGAGAGAAGAAACACATCAACCAAAGACCTGGTTTTTTAATATAGGCCTACCACTTTTAGAGTACAGTGTTAAACCAGGAGATCTTTAACCTTTTTTTTATCAAACTAGTCAGGATATCCAGAACAAACATGACTGATCGTTCACACGTCACCTCTACATCAACTTTAGACTTTTCTAATCAAACAAATCCTACAAGAGAGGATTACATTATCTATCAAGATTATTTGATGTGAAATCCTTTGTGATAAATGTGGCCAAACGACATTTTCACACCTCCTTTAAACCTTTCTGTGTGTGTGTGTGTGTATGTGTGTGTGGGTGTGTGTGTGTGTGTTGCCATGTATGTGTGTATGTTTGCCTTCGACTCTGTGTGTGTGTGTGTATTTGTGTGTGTGTGTGTGTGAGCGAGTGTTTGTTCCTCTCTCTCTCTCTCTCTCTCTCTCTCTCTCTCTCTCTCTCTGTGTGTGCATGCATATTTGTGTGCGCACATGTACATGGCTGTGTGCACTTTGTATCTGTCAGACAGAGTTGTGCTTCTTTGCAACTGATTATCTGATGCGGTATAAATCAAGATCCTGTCAGATTTCTGAATCACTATGCATAACACCTGTCATCTGGCTAGGGTACCGAGGGAAAGGCTTAGTGAAGGGAGGGAAACAGCAACAGCAAAACACACAACACAAACATGGCACCAGAAAAAGGTGCAAGTTAAAACCACTATGAGCCCAGTATTTTTCTGGGTTTTTGCATTTATTATTTTAACTGAAGATGTGGAAAGGGAGAGAGAGAGAGAGAGAGAGAGAGAGAGATGGAGTAGGGTTGAGAAATGACCTGGGGCCAGAATTGAACCCGAGTCCCCAGCATTACAGTTCGGTGCCTCAGCTGTTTGAGCCATGGCCAAGGCCAATGAGGCACTATCTTAAAACCTCATTTTAAGCAGCACTACCACTTCACTTTGTAGTAGCAGGAGAAGCAGCAGCACAATAATTTATTACGGTTGACTTAAAGCAGTATCGGCTTTAATTAACTTCTCCCTACAGTCCATCAAGATATATCCACTGAAAACTCCACTCAGATTAAAAAAAACATCTGAGAACCTTTACAGGATTCTTTTACAGGAAAGAATATGCTGACATTTACTGGCCTTTCTGTAAAAAACCATTCATGTACATGTACATCCCATAAAAGTGACCTAATTTGTAGCCTACTGGATGCACGCCAGTTACATTATTGTAAAGCTATATTCTGATATCTTTGCATGATTGTAGGTGCTTATCATGAAAATGTGTGTTACCCATTGACAAACTCCTTTTTCATGAATGTTTACCATCAATTTCAAATGGTCTTACTAGCTTTGCATTTCCATGAGGGCTATGCACACAAAGGGTGGTCCATCCTCCATGTTTCTGCGCCATTTTGACTTATGTCTCTTCAAGGACATAAACTGTTCATAATTCCTAGTTTTTCACTTCCTATGACATGGTGAACACAGAACAAAGCAATAGGTATCATATGGTCACCTATTCCCTTGGCAAATCTGAAGCCAGCGAAGGGAAATCTTACACAGTGAGCCTTTAAAGGTTTTGGAGCAATAAGGCACACATTCAGATTAATCAAAGACACTGCAGCTGTACTGGTCTGACTGGCAGGCTTCTTATGTACAGTGCAGACACGTGTGGAGGGTCCATAGGGCCAAGATGAATAGGATCACACAGCTATATTACGTACAGTACATGATCAGATAGATACTGTATGTCTGCTGGAGAGCTTCTCCACCATCTTGATTAATACTTTATTGGAACCCTCTTTGAAGTTCCATACAGCGAGTCACAGATGATTCACTCAGACAGCTTCTAAGACTTTGTATTCTTAAGCGCATAAAGAGACTAACGAGTTGTCATGTCATCAAAAAGTTTGAATAATTAATGACACAGGTACGTTATTATAGGGGGTACGGTTTGTTAATGGTTTGGTAACAGTTGCACGTGCCTTGTGAGAAGGTGAAATAATATGCACCGTTTCTCATCAGTGAATTACTTAAGCATCTAGACGAATTTGAAACATGTAAGGTGCTACTGCTAACCCATAGCCATCAGAGGAAAAAACAGATCATTCATCAATCATTCATCCCAATAATAAAAAACAGCCAGTAGTGAGACTTGACTTTGTGTCCTGCATTCTCTCTCTCTCCATTTCATGCTTTTATTGTGCAAATCCAGGGGCAGATTATTATTACTTGTGTGCTGCTGCTGCCTTCTCTGCCTTCTCTATGGCTCGGATTCCATGACTTGGGCTCTACCTGCCAGGCAGAATTGGCAAACATACTGCTGCTCTGAAATTCAGTGACAACATTAGCGGTGCAATCAACCAGGGTAATGAAGCATGCTGCACACAGAATGCAATGGAACCTTCTCTGTCTCTCTCTCTCTGTCTCTCTCTCTCACTGTCTCACTTGCTCTCTCTGTCTGTCTCTTCTTCTCTCTCGTTTTCTCTCTATCACACAAACACACACACTCACTTTCTATTTTTCCCTGTCTTTCTAAAGTTCCTCTATCTCCCTCTCTCACTACCTTTGTTCTCTGTCTATGTCTGTCTGTCTTTCTGTCTGTCTGTCTCTGTCTCTGTCTCTGTCTCTCTCTCTGTCTCTCTCTCTGTCTCTCTCTCTCTCTGTCTCTCTCTCTCTCTCTCTCTCTCTCTCTCTCTCTCTCTCTCTCTCTCTCTCTCTCTCTCTCTCTCTCTCCTTCTCCCTCCTCTGAGATTATTCTTCAGATGCACAGCGCAGCAGTCACAGCAGTTCATTTTGGGACAAAACAGGTAATTGCAAATTTTGTACACATGATCTTGCTACCACTGCAGTGCACTGAAATGAATAAAAAGTTAAAAGCCACCTTTGGTCTATGCCGTTATTGTTAACTCTTAAAAATTCCAAATAGTTTGAGACCTTGTATTTTCTGCCCTCAAAAGTATTAATTAGACTAATTGCCTGTCAAAAAACCTATGCGATGGTAAAAAAAATAAAAGGCAGTTTGGTGGACCGGTAAAGTCTCTTTGCAGTTTCCTGTCATAAACTTGGAATCCACGGAAAAAATGTCTGCTGTCGAAAAAAATATGTGCAACAAAAAAGGCAAAGTGCTTCAAATATTTCTTCCATTAAAAATAGACAGAAGTCTTATCTTTGTGAATTATTCTCTATGGCCAACGGCTCATGGATGTACTATAAAACTCGACTGGCATAGCTAAAGACCTTGAACTCCACTTCAGAGGTCTTCACTCTTTCCCGAATAAGAGCCTCTTCAGCAAGCAAACAGTGCAACCGTGACCGTGAATCAAAATGCCTGACGAAAATAGACAATAACAAGATGAAAACAACAATCTGTGGGGGCAAAGCCTGTGGTCTGTCTATGGCGTTGAAGTGAATCATTTGGAGGTGGCCTTTCCCATTGATGAGTGCTCAGAGGCCTGAAAAAAGAAATGTTTTGCTTTCAGGGTGGTGCTCTGTTCTGCCATGTCTCTTGTTTAGAGCACACTAAACACTGCACTGACACAAAAAAGTTGAATGGCTTCCATCCTTTGAACTGAACTAGTAAGAAACACCATCTGTAACAGTTAGCCATGCATGCCTCACCTCTTGGTGACACGCACGCACGCACGCACGCACGCACGCAAGCACTCAAGTACCCACACATGCATGCATGCACGCACGCACACTCCAGTACATACGCACGCACGCACGCATCCGCATCCGCACCCGCACCCGCACACACACTCCGGTACACAGACACACTGGTACACACACACACACATACACACACAAGCATATACACAAAAACAACCACACACATGCACTCATACACACAAGCACAGCCTCTACACTACTCTCACACAAGCACAGCTTCTATTCGCTCATGAAGATAAAAGAACAGCCGATATCTATTTGTCATTTTTCAGAGAGCAGATCTCACAGAGAAAAAAAATAGACCAAAGCAACCAGATCCATTCGACAAGAGGTCAATCGATGCGTTTGACACACCAACCAGACAGACAACCAGGGGAGCTCAGTGAATTTCAGTTGCCATTAGAATGTCTATAAGAATCCCTGCATTTGTAATGTGAACAAAAAGGAATTGTTACAGTAAGCGCTGTGTAGTTGAGTTCGGACAATCTATGGGTATTGCTGGGCATTAATATCTGCCACAGTGGTCCGCCGTCGCGTTCATTAGCACTTTCCTTTTGCGTTGTGTCCCTCGTGGCTCTCTGTAGGAATTACATGGTGCATCTTGGGGGACTAATTCAAGATGAGATGGGATGTAATTGCTCCATATGATTGAACTTTGGGCCAATTAGTCTCTTTCCACTCAGTGGTAGGCGGCTTGTTGGCTGTAATCTCCGCTGGCCAGATTTTCATTGCTTGCGCGATCGATGGCGTCTAAATTTTTTTTGTGGCGACATGATGGAATGCTGAACTATTAGTAATTACACTGGAGAGGCTTGGCTCCAACAGATTGTGTGTGTGTGTGTGTGTGTGTGTGTGTGTGTGTGTGTGTGTGTGTGTGTGTGTGTGTGTGTGTGTGTGTGTGTGCGTGTGTGTGTGTGTGTACCTGTGTGTGTGTGTGTGTGTGTGTGTGTGTGTGTGTGTGTGGGTGGATGTGCGTGTGCGTGTGCGTGTGCGTGTGTGTGTGTGCATTGTGTGTCCGTGTGTGTGTGTGAGTGTCCGTGTGTGTGTGTGTACGTGTGTCCGTGTGTGTGTGTCTGTCCGTGTATGTGTGTCTGTCCGTGTGTGTGTGCGTGCGTGCGTGCGTGCGTGCGTGCGTGCGTGCGTGCGTGCGTGCGTGCGTGCGTGCGTGCGTGCGTGCGTGCGTGCGTGCATGCGCGCATGTGTGCGTGTGTTTGTGAGGGGGGTGTGGCGGTATAGAAAAAGGCAATTAAGCGAATGCATTTCGTTCCCTCTCCTTGAGCACGGCCAATCCTACAGTCTTGATCGATCACGTCCGGTGGTTTCTCCTCTGTGACACACTCAAACACACACAGAGCTGAGTGGCCTTTTGACAAATAGCAGTGCTTTTTTTCTGCTGTATTACAGGAACACCCAAAATCATGTTTTTAATAGCAATGGAAACACCATTCTAATGATGACTTGTCAATATCTCTTCCCGTGTGGCAGTTAAGCTGAGCATTTGGATGTGTCCACTGAACAGCACTACAACACGAATGGGCAGCGGACAGTATAGACAACAGCATTTCAATGCCCGTAAATGTTCAGTTAAAGGGGTGCTAGTTAATGTGTCACTGCAGTCTACCCTGCTGACAGCCTTGACTGGACTCAGGACAAAATGATCTGAAGGCCATCCCTCTCAATACATACTGTACAATGTAATGGGGGCCCAATTCTGGACACCCACTCTCCCTGGGCCCAGGACAAAATAGCCCCTTGGTCTCCTGCTGTCCCCTTCCGTGACCCTTTCTAAAATGCCCTAAATGTCCTTTTTCTGAACTGATAATGACTATCTTTGGGGCTGTTCAGAACAACAATCATTTAGTTGATGACTATGCCAGGTACTGTTCTGAATATTCATCAAGTGCTCTGGCTAACTGTGATAGTGGAAAAGCTGAGTCGCACAGACAGATACGTGCTGTTGGAGCATGGCTCTCATCTGGCCTTGATGCGGGTCAGAATCGCCAAATTGCCAAAGTCAACCTTCCGCTTGCACTGTCAAGGACACTACTCATTTCAATGCAGTTTGCACACTGACTGTTGCCACGAGTCAAAAACAGAGAAGGTGAGAACAAGATACTTGATTGCAATTTAGATTAAAACGTGTGATGACAATGCTTCAAAGAATGAGCTAGGTGCTTTTTAACAATTCAAATCACAACGGAGGAGAAAATGGCTCGACATTAAGCCTGCCAATCATGCTACACCTCAGCGAAGCCTGTGTTTCTGCTCCTGCAAAGAGGCAACAATTTGAACCCCAAATCCGCTAAATGGAATTGCATGTCATATCTCTCTAGATTAAGCAATGGGATAGCAATAGTGTTTAGAGCTGCATGAGTGTTAAGAAATCAGCCAGGGATGACATTTCCAATCACCTTGCCCCGTTTGCAGAGGAAGGAAAATTCTGTATTATGTAACACTAATGTAGAGGATTGAACATCACCTGCCTCCCCTTGATACCTGCACTCAGTACAGGTACCGTGCCATCTTGCAAAATGTCTGCTCACGAGACGCACAATGCAACATTTAGGATTATTTATGGGGATGTTTACCAAGTTTCTCAACTATTCCCACACAGCAGTGAGGAGATGGAGAGAGAGAGAGAGAGAGAGAGAGAGAGAGAGAGAGAGAGAGAGAGAGAAGAGAGAGAGAGAGAGAGAGAGAGAGAGAGAGAGAGAGAGAGAGAGAGAGAGGGAGGGAGGGAGGGAGGGAGGGAGGAAGTGAGTATAAGAGTTATGAGTAGCTTTTCTCCATGAAAAAACAATAAGTAGGTTACAGGCATAGAACTAGGCTAGCTTTGGGACTCAGGAGAGAGAGAGAGAGAGAGAGAGAGAGAGAGAGAGAGAGAGAGAGAGAGAGAGAGAGAGAGAGAGAGAGAGATGGCGGCTTTCCTGCTCTTTCACAGGCGAATGGCCACGGGCAGCCCATTTGAAAGGCAATAGAGATGGAGAGTGTGTGGAGCCATGCTGGATGTTCAGTGTCAAACACGCTGGAGGCGAAAAATGCTAATGGGCAAATGTGAGCTGTGCTTTGACTTTAGACTTTCTAGAAGGTGGTGGAAGGTAGCTAATTACTGAAGGGAAACGTGTCTTACAGACATCTCAATTATACTCCATTGTATTCGCAAGACTAGCTGGACTTCAGCTGAGAAGCTGTGAAAAGGGCACAGTTTAGCACTCCGTGTAGAGACGCTTGGAGAGGAGGAAATGGAGAATGAGTGCTTGAGGTTATTAAGGCAAATAAGCCCAGGATGGATACATTCTGATTCTTGGCTCCATCTATCAATTTATGGACAGAATAGGATTTGTTTCAACATACATTGCAATGCTTTGGATATAAATACAGTGACTGCATTTCTCCAAGGTCAACTTTCAGTTCCAGTAAGGTTCTATTTAGCTCTTTCCTGGCTATAGGCCTACGTATTTTGAACTGCAACTGATTTGTATTACTTCTGATGTAAAAAGTTTTTTAACATTACATTGGCCATGTCAGAGAGCCTTTACGATAGTGTTCGTGTTTTTTTACACAGAATATCTGCACTCCTTTTCCCACATAATTCACTCTCTGCCTTGTCTACTCAACATGTGATCGCTATTGTATAAGAGAGTTTAGAAAATATAAGACCCCCCCAAAGTGATATGGGTCAAAATGACCCGGGAACACCTCCGGTGTAATAGAAATGTGCAGGAGGGGGTTAGCAAGGGGGGGGTGTCACTCTTTTTTTCAGATTCATTTTCCTCACAGAAAATGAGCCAAAGCCAATGAATCTCAGTGTGAAAGAATAATAACTGATACTATTTTTCTAAAGCAAAAAACACCTTACAAGGGTTAAATGTCTTGCTAGGGGACACTGCTCGCTGATCGTGCTCACAAGCATGTGAACATGCAGGAAGTGGGAGTCAAAACCATTTCCCAGTTGACAGTCACCCTCGTTTGTGAACTTGTGAGTGAGTGACCTAAAAGCCTGGCATGTTTCCCTTCATTTCCACCACACCGTATCAGACACATCACACCACACCACAGACACACAGACTCACACGCATACACGCTCACACACACACGCGCACGCACACACACACACACACACACACACACACACACACACACACACACACACACACACACACACACACACACACACACACACACACACACACACACACACACACACACACACACACACACACACACCAAGCCAAACCACATCCTAACTCACCCCTCACACACCACCACTCTACCTCATATTTCCAAAGCTATTTGAAACCCGACAAACAGCACGGCCAGCCAATCTAACCGAGAGGTTACGATATAAATTGGTTGGCTTTGTCTGATGCAGATAAAAAACACCACTCCCTCCACCACAACAGAATGAGTCTGTGCCGAATTAGTATTTGATGTCTTGTGTTTGGTGGAACCAGGGGAGGACAGGCTTTTTTTAAGTATTAGATTAAGGCAGAGAGAGAGAGAGAGAGAGAGAGAGAGAGAGAGAGAGAGAGAGAGAGAGAGAGAGAGAGGCAGAGAGAGAAAGAAAGAGAGAGAGAGAGAGAGAGAGACAGAGACAGAGAGACACAGAGAGAGAGAGAGAGACAGAGAGAGAGAGAGAGAGAGAGAGACAGAGAGAGAGAGAGAGAGAGAGAGAGAGAGAGAGAGAGAGAGAGAGAGAGAGAGAGAGAGAGAGAGAGAGGAGGGAGCTAGCTACTCCCATTAGTCTTCTCTGTGCTCTGTGTTTTTGTGTGAGAAGAGAGGAGAGGGTGATCAGATGAATGTGCCAGCTGCCAGTGGAAATGAATACACCTTTTCACCACAATGTCTCCTGGTGACCACGTTAATGTAGAAATGCATTTTGCTGCCGGGCCAGACAATAGCAAAAACCTCCATCTCTGAGGTGCTCTCTCTCTCTACCCTGAAGCACCACACCGTACCGACTCCTTGGACAGCTAATCTCGTCAATGTGATCTCATAGTGGATGAATGATGAATGAACGATCGGATCTCTGACCTTGTATTGGGGGGATGTGATGTTGTGTATAATTTTTATTGTATGACAATTGAGTTAATGACTGATTGTGAGAGACAGAGACAAACGTAGGCTACGATTATATTACCCAAACCACCCAAACCACCCAAACGTTGAAGAAATGGATAATGCAATTCTGTTTCCACAGCAGCAGTCAATTTACCTCACTGAGGTTGTGCTTTCTGCTTTTTTTCTCCTCGGAGTGGGATACTTTTACCTGAACAATAAAACTGGTTTCTTTCTCCTGTGGGTCTAAACTAACAAGATTTTTCTGGCGCCTATTTTTTTTGCACAGCAGCACCATCTCATAAATTATGGATTTGGTTTGACAAAACAGACAAGGATATGATCTTGTTATTTTCACACATGTACCTATTTCTCACAAAAGAACTCAAAAAAGACATTGTTCAAGTTATTACCAAAGGAAAAGACAAACCATTGATTATTCAAATTGTAATATGATTTTTTCCCTCACTGAAATCTTGTGGGAGGAATTAAACAATTTAACTAAGAAAAATCAAAGGTAAAAGTGAAATGCAGACACATAAAAAAAAATACAAATAAATAAATAAATAAATAAATATATATATATATATATATATATATATATATATATATATATATATATATATATATATATATATATATATATAATCAGAACCACATCTTACTGAGAACAGTAATTTATAAATATATAAATATAAATATACAAATTAATATAATATATACAGTGCCCTCCATAATTATTGGCACCCCTGGTTGAGATGTGTTAAAAGCCTTAAAATAAATTCAGTGTTTATTGCAGAAGAATACTGTCACACTGAAAATTTTAGGAAAATGTAGCCTTCAACTCAAATGAATTGTAGGAAAATAAAAAAAATCCCTGACTAAAAAATAATTATTTTTCATTAAATCACCTGTTCCACAATTATTGGCACCCTTAACAATTCCCAGGAAATAAATATAATTGAAGCATTTCTGTCATTTCTACAGTAGTTTACAAAGTTTACCAGAGTATGTAGGAACATTTAATTAGTAATTCATCACTTCCTGTTTCCCTGGGGTATAACTATGACGTGACACCGAGGCCATTTCTCTTATCCACTCTTAAACATGGGAAAGACAAAGGAACACAGCATACAAGTGAGGCAGATGTGCGTCGACCTTCACAGGTCAGGCAGAGGCTACAAGAAGATTGCCACTCAACTGCAGCTGCCCATATCTACTGTGAGAGGAATAATTAAGAAGTTCAAAACAACTGGAACAGTGGTAAACAAGCCTGGACGAGGACCCAAGTTTATTTTGCCACCACGCACAGTGAGGAGGATGGTAAGAGAAATCAAAATATCTCCAAAGCTCACTGTTACAGAATTACAACAAATGGTAGCATCCTGGGGTCACAAAGTCTCCAAATCAACCATCAGGCGCTGTCTACACGCCAACAAGCTGTTTGGGAGACATGCACGGAGAAAACCTTTCCTCACCCACAATCATAAACGCAAACATCTGGAGTTCGCCCAGCGGTATTGGGGCTTCAACTGGGACCGTGTGCTTTGGTCAGATGAGACCAAGATTGAGCTTTTTGGCAACAAACACTCTAAGTGGGTCTGGCGTGCCACGAAAGATGCGCATGCTGAAAAGCACCTCATACCCACTGTGAAGTATGGGGGTGGGTCAGTGATGCTGTGGGGCTGTTTCGCTTCCAAAGGCCCTGGGAAGCTTGTTAGGGTGCATGGCATCATGAATGCTTTGAAATACCAGGACATTTTAAATCAAAATCTGTTGCCCGAAAGCTGAAGATGGGTCGTCACTGGGTCTTTCAGCAAGACAATGACCCTAAACATATGGCCAAATCTACACAGAAATGGTTAACCAGACACAAAATCAAGCTCCTCCCATGGCCATCTCAGTCCCCAGACCTCAACCCCATTGAGAACCTGTGGGGTGAGCTGAAGAGGAGAGTACAGAGGAGAGGACCCAGGTCTCTGGATGATTTAGAGAGATTCTGCAAAGAGGAATGGCTGAAGATCCCTCTTTCTGTCTTTTCCCATCTTGTGAAACATTATAGGAGAAGATTAGGTGCTGTTTTGTTGGCAAAAGGGGGTTGTACAAAATATTAACAACAGGGGTGCTAATAATTGTGACACACATTATTTGATGTCAAATAATTATTTCTTTATGTGGGATTTTTTCCCCACTGAATAAATGCACTTGTATTGAAGGTTGGATTTTTCTCTTTTTTTTCCATTAAGGTCCCATATTATTTAGAGAAAAATAATAATAATTGGAAGTTAAAAAACACATCTCAACCAGGGGTGCCAATAATAATGGAGGGCACTGTAAAACAATGTTTATTGCGCTTATTTGACAGGAGTCATGTACAAGACAGTTCTAGTACCAGAGTTAGCCATTAGCTACAGTAATTTACATCAGTGCTCTCTGGCCAATGCTATGGGGCTTGTCTTCATAGTACTCACAGTTCTGATGAACAGGTTGAATGAAAAATCTGTGGTTAAGTACACTTAAAATAACCCCTCCTCATCAAAAAAGCAACTTACAGCCATGTGAGGTACGATTTCATCACCTCCTTCACGGCAGAAGTGCTTGTGCATAAATCGTGTATACATCAAAATTTATGCTTACACGTCCAGAATAAGCGTCTGTTTGAGCTTCTCAAGAGTGTTTGGAGGACATGCAAATATAGACTCCGCCAATTAATTCATCTTTAGCCCAGTGACATGTGCCATATGCCGTCAAAACTTCAGCTGTACGTGAAAGCATTATTTACTTTCATCCCTGTTCATCTGTGGTCGACCTGCGAAACTGATAATTACACACCAACGGTTCGCAGGCACCATCCCTCTTGGGGACTGGGATTTGGCACCGGCAGTGCTAGGCAGTGGGCTCAGGTGCCAAAAGAGCTGGTGAGTCATTTTGTCCCTTGGTGTCCCCTCCCTCCCTCGCTCCCTCCTGCCCGCCTGTCCAGTCCAGCCCAATCCAGCCCCATGCACCGCCTGCCCATACCCACATGCGTCCACCCACCTTCCCACTGTGCCAGCGTGCTAAGCCTGCCCTCGCCTCGCCCCTCACTGTCTTCCTCCCCTCCCTACCTCCCTCCCTCCCCCACGCCACAGGTCGGACCGCAGCCAGACTCCACCACCATCTGGGCAATCTACCCATCCATTTCTATTTATCCATCTATCCATATATCTATCAAAGCCTACAGCCAGGCGTGCAGCTCCACTTTAACCCTCGCAGCTGTGTCCACTTCTATCAGTTTGCCCGTTTACTGGGACAGGGGTGCCCCACTGTAAGCCACACTGCCAAGACCAACTGAGAGTGAGAAACGGGGGGGGGGGGGGGGGGGGGGGGGGGGAGGGGGGGGGGGGGGGGGGGGGGGGGGGCGCAAGACGAAAAGCAAGAGAGAAAGAGGAGAGAGAACAGCAGAAGAAAAAGACAGAGAGAGAGAAAATACAGAGACAGAAAGGGACTATGTGTGTGTACAGAGAGACAGACAGAGAGGAAGAAAAAGCGAGAGAGAAAAGCAAGAGAGAGAGAGGGGAGAGGAGAGAAGAGAGGAGAAGAGATGAGACGAGAGGAGGAGAGGAAAGGAGAGCAGAGCAGAGCAGAGGAGAGGAGAGGAGAGGAGAGGAGAGGAGGAGAGGGGAGGAGGGGAGAAGAGAAGAGAGGAGGACAGAGGAGAGCAGAGCAGAGGACAGGAGAAGAGAGGAGAGGAGGAGAGACTAGAGGAGACGAGATGAGACGAGAGAGGAGAGGAGACGAGAGAAGAGAGGAGACAAGGCGAGAGGAGAGGAGAGGAGAGGAGAGGAGAGGAAAGGAGAGGAGAGAGGAGAGGAAAGGAAAGGAGAGGAGACAAGACAAGGCGAGAGGAAAGGAGAGGAGATGAGAGAGGAGAGGAGAGGAGAGGAGAGGAAATGAGAGGAGATGAGAGAGGAGAGGAGAGGAGAGGAGAGAGGAGAGGAGAGGAGAGGAGAGGAGAGGAGATGAGAGGAGATGAGAGAGGAGAGGAGAGGAGAGGAGAGGAGAGGAGAGGAGATGAGAGAGGAGAGGAGAGGAGAGGAGAGGAGAGGAAAGGAGAGGAGAGGAGAGGAGAGGAGAGGAGAGGAGAGGAAAGGAGAGGAGAGGAGAGGAGAGGAGAGGAGAGGAGAGTGGCTGAGACAGCTGGCCCTTAAGCAGTGGGGCCTCAGTGGGGCTTCTGTTGGGCGGTGAGGAGCAGAGCAGAGCAGAGCAGAGCAGAGAGGGGTCCCTGGCATGCCATCACATTCTGCTGGGTGCCTTGCCAAACAGGATGATGCTCTGCATTCTGGCTGGATTCTCAGCGCTGCCATCCAAATCTGGATCTTCCATGATTCCCAGTTAGGGCTCATCTAACCTCCCCACACCACCCTGCACCACACCTGCGGACTGGCAGGCTGAATCTAAGTGCACAGTGTCACAGTGCACAGTTCAGGACAACAGGTTGTCTTAGCCAGGTAAGGCCATGCTCACAACACCTGGCACTGTTTTTCACACCCTCACCACGCCCCTCTTCCCCCCACATTACAAGCTATTCCAATTATCAGCCTCTTAGTTGGCTCTGAAAACACAGTCAAAAGTGTATGAGCGCACCAGCTAAAAGGTGAATGTTTTTTTATATACAGTAAATGGTCCCGTAGAAATGAATTAAGATTAAAAAAAATATTCAGGTTATTCAGTTATTTTAAGTCAAGTAAACATACTATGTGGTCTCTTAAACACTATTGACCTTTATCCTGCCAGTGATAGGCCATTCACAAAACTTTTTCTCGACTTACATGAAATTCAATCTGGAATAAAAAATTACAAGGTCATTTAACCCCTTTGCACAGAACCTCTGTTATAACCGCATCGTCACCAAAATTGTAATGACCAACCTTTAATCTGTTACTTAAGGCTGTCGGCAATGTCATAGCAATCTTGTTATGATGTACATAGTTGAGTCTTCTCAGCAAAGAGGACACAGGCCTGCCGGAGGACCCATCTGCACAAAGAGACTACAAAATAATGGCTTTAAATGTCAACCTGGCTCTGAATTGAAGTATGAGTGTGGACGAGCGATTAACTTACAAACTAGGACATTAAAAGGGCAAATAAAGGCTCTGCAAATCACAATGGGTAATTGTAAAGGACATAAGATGGACCCAAGAGCTACTAATTTGAAAAAAAACCTTGACTTGTGTTGTGTTGTGTTGATTTCAAAATACTTCGTAGATGAAAAAACAGTCTTCCAGTCTTCAGTCTGGTAGAGAAGGTTTGCCCTTGAGGCTTTCAATGCCAAGTATCTCGTTTTGCTTTTCAACTGCAAGTTATACGAGTTGAAGCAAAGATCAAGATATACTGTAGGCTTAGCCTCTGTCTGTGCAGTCTTTTCAAGAGATGAAACAACATTCAAGTAGATAAAAGAGCATGTCAATTGCACAGCATTTATATAAAAGTCCAAAGTGGTGTTGAAAGGATGAAAGGTTAAGGACTGTGTGTGAAAGGCTGTCCAAGCTTTGCTTTGTTTTTTTGTTTTGTTTGTTTGTTTTTATTCCAAGCCCTTAAAGTACTGTAACTTCACTGTCATAATAATGGAGAGAGACACAATGAGAGAGAGAAAATCTACCTGTGGAACAGTGAATATATCTTACAATATATCTACGTACTGTATCTACCTATACTATATTCACTCTATACAGTATTTCTCTGTGGAATGCAATAGCATGAGAGCACTGCAGTGACCATGGACCAGGCCATCCTATACAATTTCCTCCTCCTACACACATGACAGGATAAACTGGTGGCAGTATTTGAATGGACTGCTGACTGTGGACAACAGTGCCTTACAGCACTATGGCAAAAGGGTGATGTGTTTTGAAAGGGCATAACGGCATGTCATATTCCCTTCCACCCTAAGCGAAGTGAATCGCAAGGATGGCAGGTAGCCTTGCATGTATCCAAGGTAATGGTCAGATACTGGATGCAGCTCTGACAATGGATGTAAGCACATCCGTGGACAAGTGTGGAGATACCATTGTCTTTCACCGGCTAGCATCAGCAATGCGTCGTAGGAGCCATTAATTAGAACATTCGCTAAGCCTCGCCACATGCCATGCCATGCCACTGGGTCTAAGCAGATCAAGATCTGTGGCTTAATATAGAAACAGTCCACAGTCCTTGCTTTAGAATTCCTTCATTAGAACACACACTTACCTCTCTACAGAGGAGACATCCGGAAGGTCGCGTTGTCATACAATGACATGACATGACAAGTCTGCGCACGCACACATGCACGCACGCATACACCCACGCGCGCGCACACACACACACACACGCACACGCACACACACACTAAAAAAAAGACCAAAAAAAGGGGAAAAGCCGTAAGTCTGGAGATTTGGTTTTCACACCAATTTATAGGAGCCTGTGGCTTGTGTCAATTTTTCAGAGGCCAGTCACAACAGCTCCGCTGCCCACTCAGACCTGGGAAGGTGCGATGCGGCCTGACGGGAGGATCTGACAGGGCTGTCAGAGAGAGAGAGAGAACAAGAGAGAGAGAGAGAGAGAGAGAGAGAGAGAGAGAGAGAGAGAGAGAGAGAGAGAGACAACGAGAGAGACAACGAGAAAGAGAGAGAGAGGCCATCATCAAAACTAACCCTTCTCCCTTCTGTATGAATTAAACATCTGACTGACAAGTGGCTCCGTGACACAACCTCCAGACATTTGTGGTGGCTGCCTGAATACAACCAGATGCCTTACCGGGCACAAACAAGCCAAAAAAGCCAACTCTAATCTTCTTGGGATTGTCTGAACATGTTAAATGCCCGGAAACAAGCGTAATATACCAATCCTGCGCCTCAAAGCAAACAGCTGCTCTACACAGATAGGATTGAAGCATGAAGGCATTAAGACTCCGCGAGCTGTTGTGTGTTCAGTGAATGAATTACCTTTGCTCCTTCCCAGAAGCAAGCAATACATGGTATCTGTAGCATGGAGAGAATTATAGTGGGGTGTGGAGGGATAAAACATTCATTCATGTTGCTGCATGCATTAGTTTATACAACACATTTTTCTCGTAGTGTCTATTCTGTTTGGGCAAACTTGGGAGACGAGAGGTCTAAATCGTGCTTGGCTGAGCAAGACACATCCGTGATGAATATTCAAAGTTGGCTAAAAATGGGTCCCTAAGGAACAGTCAGCAAAGCTAGTATGGCTGGACACCGCATGAGCAAGCAGGGCTGTAATGGGCACAGTGCTCGCTTAATTCAACAGACAAACAAGCACAATAACACAAACAAGAGTGGCCGTACAAGTAAATATCAAGCTACAGGCCCTGCCGTGCCCAACCGGTGGGGCACTCGCCTGCCGTGCGGCTGACCCGGGTACGATTCCCGGCCCGGGTCCTTTGCCAACCCCTCCCCATTCGCTTCCTGTCCACCTTTCAAACTGTCCTATCATCAATTATTTTTAAAAAAAAAAACAAGTAAATATCAAGCAACAGTTCAGTTCAACAGCAACATTCTTCTACAACACATTATGAGCCCACTGCTCCACCAGAGCTATTGTATAGTATGGCAAAAAACAGCATACCGTCACAATCTTTCACAATACATTTCAGAGGCTGAGACAGCTGGGAAAAAAAAGTTGTAAAAAAAAATGTGACAGGCCCATTGCCTATCAGCGGGAGGGAAAAGAACAGGTCCTTTGTGGCTGGCCCGTCTGTAATTCACTTGTCGCAGTATTGCCGGCGGCGCCAGATGCAAAAGGTGCAGCAACGGCGCAGCTCCACATGGGCTCCCTCTCTCTCCCGCACGCCACGCGGCAGCAACGGGGGCCCTGCCTGCCTGGCCTGCAGCAACATGCTCTTATGTCATAATGGGCTCCCTGGTGCAGGGGAACGAACGGCACATGGGCCGCGGTGCGGTGCGAGAGATGGACGCTCAGAGCGAGACACGAAGGGGAGGCTGCCACCGCTGCTGCTACTGTTGCTGCTGCTGCTGTTGCTGCTGCTGCTGCTGATGCCTCCCACAATGCAGCAGTCGAGCCGGCGCCTGTGACTTTCAGCTAGAGACAGAAGCTGATGAATGAGGAAGTCGGAGAAGCACTTCATCAAAAACAGCGGAGATAAAGACATGAGAGGGAGAGAGGGAAGGAGCGGGGGGAATGAGAGGAAGATGGAGGAGATCATGGCTTTCCTTCTCGCTGCCCATCCTCCCTCCTCCTGCTCCACCATCAGCACCACCAACCATCTCCTCCGACGCTGCTGTCTGGTCCATATCATATCAACCCTCAACTCCCGCCACCATGAAATACGAAGTAATTGGGATGATTTAGTATTTAGAGTTTGCATTTGACTAGATTTATTATTTGTTATTTAATATGCAGCTGATATGATAGGTAATATGCTTTTTATACTCAAATAATGTACCTCCACAGTTGTGCATTTTTGTCAAGCAACCCAACAGAGGTTCTGGTTCTTGAGGTTCTGGTGACAGTAAATGAAAACTCAAAGATCCATCCATCTTTTAGTCCATACAACGAAAAGGACAACCATTGGGAAAGGCAAAATGTCTGCTGAGGTTTCACCACAATTTATTATTTTGTACTTTGAAAGTCTCTGAAAAATAGTCAGACGGTAAGATGGATGAGGAGTCATTCAAGGTAAAAATGGAAGGGGAAAACGAGGGCTTCACAATAGACTGAGGACAAAGAGTGACATCTTTGTACCCCCTCAACTCACAAAAACACTCTGAAAGCTCCGAAAATGCCTCTCCAGTAAAGGAGAGAAACAGGTACCCTCGGCAAATAGGCCTACATTTATACTTCTGCTCCTTACACGTTGTACCTCTTACTTTTCTTCCATCCTTTCTTTCTCCCTTCCTCCTTTCAGGCTCAGCAGGGGCAGTCTGTTGCATGTCTGGTAGCCATCAAGTGAACTCTCGGAGGCCTTTGTTGCCAGCGATCAGTAATCAGCCATGTGGCTGCCCTTTAACTAGGACTGACAGGTGAAGGTCTCACTACCCACTGCTTCAACCAAACCAGCTGTGCTGAAAGTGGCAGCCGAATGCCATAGTGGACAATGATGTGTGCCTATTGTGATTTGAGGTGATGTGTCCAGGGATTGCTCTCTTTCTTGTTGCTCTGTCTCTATCTCTCTCCTGTACCCCTACATCTACCACACCCTCACCAAAGTACAAGTAGTAACCACCATCCCCCCTGCTGGCTGTTACTGGCATCCGGCTGTGGTGAACTTCCCTTTTCTTCCAAAGTTCAAGCACATACAATAGCACCATCAGAATGTAGCTGGCTTTCCTTTCAACTCATTCACACATTTTCAACACAACCATTACAAAGACACCTGAAAAATATCCATATTTGCCTACTGTCTATGAAGTCCATATCTATAGCGCATTATGAGCACATTTTTAAAAACTTATAATGCGCACCATAATCATACTGCATTATGACTGCACTCATAACGCTTCATGATGGAGTATATCAACAGTCATGAATAACTATAAATCTAGCTTATAATGCATTATAAATCTTGAGTGTTTTGTGTGCTCATGAATGGCTATAAACTACAGGCAGTGAAGGGGCTTATAATACATTATAATTGTCATAATGCACATATGATTAATTATGATGCGCATTATAAGTTCTTAAAATACGCTCATAATGCACTATAGATATGGGCTTCATAGAAAGTGTGACCAAAGTTTTTTCTTGGAATGTTTGAAATGTTTCCAGGTGGAAATGTTCATTTCGGTGGTTACACTGTGTGCTGTGAACACTATGACAAAGAAACAAACCCAGTGACCAAGAACAAACCAGGGGCATGCGACTCTTTGTTTTCCCATTTCCAATACCCAACAGCTTTCTTGCTGACTGGTTTTTCCATCTTAGGGAGTGTTCGTGTGTGTGTGCGTACAGTATGTGTGTGTGTGTGTGTGTGTGTGTGTGTGTGTGTGTGTGTGTGTGTGTGTGTGTGTGTGTGTGTGTGTGTGTGTGTGTGTGTGTGTGTGTGTGTGTGTGTGTGTGTGTGTGTGTGTGTGTGTGTGCCAGTGTGTGCCAGTGTGTGTGTGTGCGCCAGTGTGTGCCAGTGTGTGTGCCAGTGTGTGTGCCAGTGTGCGTGTGTGTGGATGTCTGTGTGGTGTTGTTTGGACACTTGGGAGGGCAGGCTATGCAGACAGGCAGGCAGTAGGCAGGCAGGTGGGGGAACAGCAGATGCGGCATGCGGTGAACTGGCAGTGTGACTCACCTTTGTTTTCCTGCCTCGGACCCCTGCAGAGTCCAGCTGTTCACTCTTAAATGCACTGATTTGTTTACTGATGGCAGGCAGGCTGGGGTTAAGATGTGCCTGTCTGGGACTGCGTAGGCTATGTGCTTGGTTGTGTGTGTGTGTGTGTGTGTGCGTGTGTGTGTATGTGTGTGTGCGTGCGTGTGTGTGTGTGTGTGTGCACATGTGTGTGTGTTAATATATGTGTGAGAGAGAGAGAGAGAGAGAGAGAGAGAGAGAGAGAGAGAGAGAGAGAGAGAGAGAGAGAGAGAGAGAGAGAGAGAGAGAGAGAGAGAGAGAGAGAGAGACTTCGAGAGTATTGAGTAAGTAAGACACTGCAATTATGTCAGGCTGTTACAATGGCTGCAATATATGCGATGAACCAAAAAAAGAAGTGAAATGAGAGAGAGAGAGAGAGAGAGAGAGAGAGAGAGAGAGAGAGAGAGAGAGAGAGAGAGAGAGAGAGAGAGAGAATGGGGGAGAGGGAAACAAACTAATCAAAGGCGACCCACTGGGATCAGAGTCGGTGGTGTGGGTTCGGTGCAATGCGCCACTGCTACCCTTCCAGCCCCAAATCAGACAAATTTCCAAAGGAAAAAGAAAAAGAAAAAAAACAGGAAGCAGAATCATCTAGTGATGCAGCTCAACACGTATCGCCATTACATTGATAAGTCTGGTAATTAATAACAGCCACCAGCATCCACATGGCTCCTGAGAAGAGAGGATGGCGACTGGGGCAAGCGGACATCGTAATGATTCATTTCTTCATTTCCAAACATCTCCCTCCGAGCCCTGCCGTGATGTCCCCTCCCTCGGCCATCTCCTATTGGGCACAGATATCTAATCTCAGCATCGCTGTGATGGGCGTCTAATTAATATAAGCAGAATACCTGAAGGGGAGATGAGGAAACAAACAAGCAGCAAATGAGAAGGAGAAGGGGACAATGATCAAGGTTGGCTGGATGAGGAGGGGGGGAGGCTGGGCAGGCAGGCGGGCAGGCAGGAAGGGTGGATGGTTGAGGAGGGGGGGAGGCTGGGCTGGGCGAGCAGGGTTGGAGGCTGGGGTGAGCACGCGGGCGGGCGGGCAGGCAGGGAGGCAGGTTGGGTGGATGGTAGGGGAAGGGGGGTTGCTGTGCGCTAGAGTAGAGGCTTTGTTGTATCGATTCCCGGGCCTCGGCGTGTGTGTGAGGTTGCGACTGACACCGACGGTAGTAGGTGTAGGTGAGTTGTAGCTCTTGGGAGACGCTGGGTTTGTCAAGGGACATGCTCTCGCACGCCAGATACCAATCATTCAGACGCGCCTCTCAGTACCGGTACGTGCTCCTCAAAAATCATTCTGGCGCACAAACATTGACAGACAGACACAGACAGACAGACAGACAGACAGACAGACAGACAGACAGACAGACAGACACACACACACATCTATAAATACACACACGTCTACGTCAGGGGCGGAGTGGGAAGACTTTTTCCACCGGGAGAATTTTCCCCTTAGCGGCCCTTTTTACCCCCCCCCCCAACCACCACCAAAAACAAAACAAAAAACAACGCAAACAACATGGTTCCCTAACCAAAAAGACAAAAACCACGATATCTGCAGTCGTAGGCCTACTACATGTGGACATTAGTGTTGTCAAAATATCAACCTGAAGTGGAGAATTGTAGCCTACACTTGATGAAATACACAGCCATCATCACAGTCCAAAGCATTCACCATAGAACATTGCAGGTTAGGCTACATCACGCTACTGTTCCATGAAAATGTGCACTCCACTGTCATTTTGACAGTTTGTAGGCCTATTGAAATATTGTTTAAGGACGACAGGATGAGCACGGGCACAAAGTTTTGAGTGTGGGGATTTTTAGAAGAGTAGGCTATAGCTTACAAAAAGTCTGTCTACATTGTGCAATAAACCCACCATGCAGCAACTAAGCCAAACCTAGGCTACTTCAAAGCACAACCATAAGTCAACAAAATTAATAACCAAACGGTGTAGGCCTACCTCAAAACGCCTTCGTCGCAGCAAATGTCTTTGTTTCTTGCAATTACATTTTAATCCACAGTTTAGGCTACACACCCAGCACTGCTCACATCAGAATCTTGTGTGGTAATTATTTTGTTCCATTTCTTCAGACATTACATAGGCTACATCCTAAATGTGCCACATGTAAATATATGTATGATAATAACATTATTTCGACTGCACGGAGATATACCGCTAGTTCTAACAAACCAATGCCATCAAAACATGTACAACGTGTTTTCCTGCTTAGCTGCAGTTCACTTCCTTACCACTTGGTGGAGTCTGTTCGTAACCCAAGTCAATAACCACAGAACAAGTGAATCTGGAGTGGCAGACTGTAAACTGTAACAGTCATGTGGAAATCGGAAAATAAATCACAATTTACTAATATTTCCATCCCTTGGTAACCAATCTAAATATCACAGGTTCTTGAAATACTGAAAACAAAACTATGTTATTAAGATCTAGTAAACTTCCGCGATATACGGTGTATGAACATTATCAGTAGTGAAGGGGTGTGGCCAACTGTTTGACACCGTCACTGAGGTATTGCGGTCGGGTAGACGGTATATATACTGGTGAGTCAAGTTCTCTCCAGTTTTAAGAAGTGATATGTAGATAGTTAGCCGTTGAAATCACACTCACAACACATTGTGGCTGGCTGAGAACATAATGCGGCTGCTGTAATACGTTTTGCGGCCGCGGCCCACCAGGACAAGTCCCCGATCTCCCGATGGCCACTCCGCGCCTGGTCTACGTATTAATACAAACACATTGACAGAAATTGAAAGTGAAAAAAATTGTGAAAGCCCCATTGGGAAACTCCAACTCCCATTGTCATTGTGACACAGCACTCCACAGCACACAAGTGAACACTGCACACAACAAAATTGCATTTATGCCTCACCCGTGCAAGGGGGCAGCCCTCAGTGGCGCCCCATGGGGAGCAGTGCGGTGGGACGGTACCATGCTCAGGGTACCTCAGTCATGGAGGAGAGCACTGGTTGGTTGATTACTCCCCCCCCCAACCTGGCGGGTCGGGAGTCGAACCGGCAACCTCTGGAATGCAAGTCTGACGCTAACCGCTCACCCATGACTGCCCGAAGAGAGAAGAAAGAAGAAATCCAAAAAGTCACAGGCAGTGCAAGCAGACACGGTGGTATGTCTACATACAAAAAACATGCTATTATGGGCTGACAATAGACAAGCTTTGGCATCTCAACCTCCTCTGTTCCTTTTTTTATGAACTGTCAGCTAAATTCAACGTCAATACGTTCTATTTCCAGTTTTGGATATCAGTCACTACCATCTTAAGAAAAATGACTCAGGTGTGCTTTTTAACCACTCGAACAAAGCGGCGACAATTTACTTTGCAACAATTTCCTGCGGCGATGCAATTATAATAGTGCAGCAATTTGCACGTGTGAAGCATAAGGGACGGATGTCAGCCTTGTTTTCCCAACTCAATGTGAGCACAGTGCAATTAAAACATCTCAGGTAGAAAACAGCAAACTGAAAGTCTTAACTTCCAGACTTAGACAGACAAGAGCACAAATCTCTCGCCACTGATCAAAGCTTTGATTGCTCTGTGCCGGGCAAACTTGTGGCGCTAGCTGCAGCAGCACAGGCAAACAGACCAGGGATACACACGGTGAGAAATGGAACAAGACAGGCAACTCGTTTTCAATTAATGTCACTTCTTGTTGATTATGAGTCTAGCCAGTCTCAGCGGGGACATATTCCAGCATTGATTACTTGTCCTCATTCGAGGGGATGGCTTCAGTCTGATGATCAATTCCTCCCCAATTGCTGTATCAATATAAGACAGTGAGTCATCATATAGAGATATAGTATGGACCTTTTTGTGAGACTATCAGTTTTGGTTCAAACCACAGTAGAAATAAGACTTTGAAGAATCAAGTCTGTTTTCCACTGGAAAAAATGTCTGCTACTGTATGTAGGAGAAACCACAGGACATGAATCCTGATGCATCACAGTGGGACAGGTCTGACCAGTTTGATTACATTCGGCTGCCGCATGGATTGGCATCTCCAGATAGGCTACTCAGTGCATTTGATTGCACTGCTGAGTGCTATCGTTAAAAAAAAAAACACCCGGGATGCGACAGCAAATGGCAGCCTGTCTATACTGCATGTACCGTAAGTAGAGCATGTATGGGCCATTTATAGCATGCGGTTCCATATCTCTGATGTACTGTATGTGTTACTATTGTGTACAATGTGATGTCTTTCTCTCACTCGCTTACTGCCTCAATCACTCTCCTCGTTCACTCATACCATTCTACTCACTCGCAAGCTTACTTGCTTGTTCGATCACTCACTCACTCACTCACTCACTCACTCACTCACTCACTCACTCACTCACTCACTCACTCACTCACTCACTCACTCACTCACTCACTCACTCACTCACTCACTCACATACACTCACTCACTGGTCGCTCACTCACTCACCTTAGGAAGCCAACTGGGCAAGACAAAGGGATCAGTTGTCCCGGGCCCAGGGACAGAGTGGGCCTACAATTGGGTTGTCATTACATTGAATGTATTGAATGGGGAAGGGGGGGGCTCTTTCAGATGACTTTATCCTGTCAGTGGTCAGCGTCCCTGAACTCCCCTTCACACAATCACTCCTTTTCTTCCATGGTGGAACACACAGAAAAAGGAAGCCAGCACAAAGGCTATGCTATACTAACATCACAACACACTCCAAAAAGGTTGAAGCTGTAAACATCCTGACACAATGACCATGACCAACCAATTAGTCCATCAAATGAGACCATTACTAACCCCTGCCAACAAACATACACACACATACACACACACACACACACACACACACACACACACACACACACACACACACACACACACACACACACACACACACACACACACACACACACACACACACACACACACACACACACAGGTATGACCTCTCCCTTATCCTCCCTTATAATTGCTTGTGCCGTGGAAATCCAATTTTAGTGCCTGAAGTCATTGAGGAAGATGCTTTATAGAAGCTGAATTCACAGCAGTGGATTAACTGGAAACAAGGTCACACACAGAAATCTGAGTGAAATAAATTAGGATCTTGGTATTGAATCGAATCTGCTCTCTCTCGCGCTCTCTGACTCAGTGTTGTTGGCTTGATTTCCCCCGTGAACAGGTTGTTATGGCTAACGTTGGGCGAGCGAGCTAAAGACTTAGCACATCAAATTTGTTTACCCTGCTTTGCCTAACAGACAGTGGCATTGCATTTCCCTCGCCTCCCCCGATCTTGAATGCAGGGAGCGGCAGGCGGAGGCAGCGGAGGCAGCAGCACGCGGGCTAATTCAATCCGCAGCCAGGGCCCTTGAGATGCGTGTCCTATCCCTATATCGTGGTGGAGCAGGAGCTAACGACCTAGCCTCCTTTGCATAAGCATGCATTTTAAAATCCACCCTCTTGCACACTTTGAATTTCATGCAGAAGAGCAAATATAAAAATACACCGCCAGACTACTAACTGGGACCCATTCTCCCGTCCTCCTCCCAACATCACCACACTTCCTGCTCCATATTCCTCATGCTTTCACCCACCACCCAACCCCCCTCCCCCCCAGGCCTACTGACAATACACAAAGACCCTCATCTGCTGTTCCTGTTGGTCCCTACTGAGCTCTTCTGGAGACCACATCAGATGAGTTAACCCCTTGCATGCTGCATAGGAGAACTAGGGAGACCACCTAGCCATAAGCGATGGAGTGAGGGTGTGTGGTGTGATAAGCAAACCTTACTGCACCACACTGGCTCTGGACTGGACTGCAGTTATTAAAGGTGGAAGGTTGTTGCTCTCTGCTCATTTGGCACACACACACACACACACACACACACACACACACACACACACACACACACACACACACACACACACACACACACACACAAACGTGTGTGTACACAGAGAGAGAGAGAGAGAGAGAGAGAGAGAGAGAGAGAGAGAGAGAGAGAGAGAGAGAGAGAGAGAGAGAGAGAGAGAGAGAGAGAGAGAGAGAGAGAGAGAGAGAGAGAGAGAGAGAAAAAGAGAGAAGTAAAAGAACCCCAGAGGAAATATTGGTTAGGTTGTGTTAGGCTGTACGGGTATATCAGCTTTGCTGCAGGGGGACTGTAACATTTCAGTGGTACTCAGTGTCGCAGTACAGTACAGCAGATACATCATGTTTTATATTTTATTTACTAAAAGGACAAATTTGGTACAAAATGGGGGGATGTAATGGAAACTTTGGGCATGTTAACAGATAATGTGATGCTAAATTTGCTTAGGAGCAAATCTACACTAACCTGTTGCATTGTGAACTTTAATAGGCTACTCAAAAAAGGCATTGAGAATATTGTGTGGATATTCATTTTGAAAGACGTTTACAGCAAGGCAGTACCTTGCAGTGAATTCCCGGTGCTGCCATGTCACATTTAAAATGCCTTTTTAAAAATATATATTTTTGGGCTTTTGTTTATGACAGAGATAGTGAAGAGTGGAACAGGAAATGAGTGGGAGGCAAAGATGGGGTTGGGATATGATCCAGGCCGCACTCAAACCTGGGTCCCCATCAGCATTCAAAACCCATTTATGGGATGGGTGTCTTAGCACACTGTACCAGAGCACTTCCTAAAATGCCTTTTTCAAACCTCAATTCATGGCTCTGTTTACAAGACTCTGCCTGAGGAATTTGCATGATAATGTATGATGGGGCACATTTCTTTGGCTAGTAACATGACAGCTGAAGACGGGACAACTTCATGCTTTAACAAGACTAAGTTCCTAATAATAGGAGTGCGAATATGACATTTCCATAACGGCATAAGGCGCCTAAGGCAAACGATGTACTCTAAATGTAAACATGAGCAGCCAACGATCTTCCTTAACCTTCAACATGGTGCATGAGTTTAACCATGCTTTGTTACACTAATTTAAGTCCAAAATGGAGCCCAGATACAGTTGGTGTCCCACACATATATCCATGAATATAGAAACTGCATAACTGGGTCGTGTTCCCCATGATATCTTTGTAGGAGTTAAAGATCTTGCCTCTGGTATCAATCTACATATCAGTCGAGAATCACTGATAAGACTCCTTTTATCAGTTTGACTATCTAACTTCTCTGCCAATCAACTATAATTAATTTCAACTATGCAAAATATTCGTAATATGTTGGAGAGTTAAGTGATGTGATCCAAAGAGCTTCGTACTACTTCAGAGAAGTAATCTATGCAATTAAATCTATGTAAATAGACCAAGCATATGCAAATTAAAAAAAACAACCACAGGCTAGGTGTTGGTGATATGGAGCAAAAAAAATGTGCTGAATATAATGCTCGCCATATAGGCCTACTAATATTTTCCACAAACATGGATATGACGGCAATTATCTCTTAGGGAAATAATATCTCTTATCCTGTCAGAAAGGGAGGCCAGGTTGTAAACATAGTCAGGAGAGACAGCTGCACAAATGTCCCATATGACATAAACTGAAAAATTTAATAATTTGCCAGTTGGGTTTTCTTCACAGCAATTGATACAATGAACAAATGGAAAAAAGATACCAGGCGAAACATCATAACTGTGCTAGAATATTGTTCACATTGTGTCTGCAAATATTTTTAATGCTGTTCTTAAAAACTCTTGTTTGTAGATGTAGACAAGCTAGCAGGGGGGGACAAATGGGTCAGTTTCCCCGTGCCCAGGGAGAGAGAGTGCCCAGAATTGGGTTTGCATTACATTGTATGTATTGAGAGAGGGCCCTTTCAGATGGATTTGACCTGGGCCCAGCCAAAGCGGTCAGCAGCCCTGTGTAGATGGCCCACTGTCTCGCTGCATTATGCTGTAGAGATGTGAGTCATGTAGTTGAATTTAGCCGAAAAAGGCTTAGACAGGGAGACGTGATATCACTATGTCAAATTGCTGAACTTTGTAAAATAAATAGCTACAGTATGTTCATTTTCTGTCTGTGTCGCGCCCCAAGGGAGACATGATTCATCCTCATTTTAGCAGCTTTATTAGCCTTAGCTCTGTGTTTGAGTATACAATATGAAGAGAGACTCTTGTACAGCTTTGACGAATCTGCATACTGTATCAACACGTGTCTACACAACTGTTATTTCCTCAACTGCTCACAAGCATTTCTGTCAATCGTTCTCAGTTTTGTTTGCTGATGACTTCTTATGGCATTTTTCTAACCTTTGAACCCTTTTAACCTTAAATACACTTTAACCCTGTCATGCAGAGCCTGTTATAACCATATTGTCATGACTATGTCCTAACCTGTTTCTGTAATCTCAGTGATGTCCTAGCAATGTCATTATGATGTAGTTGAGCGGGCTATGCACAAAAAATAGAACAAGAAATATATATAGTACTTACTGACTATTCAAACTTGTAATTAAATATAAATGACTTGGGTCATCTACCTCAGATTATCATGTGCTGTACATGCACAGTTACACACTAAACTCCTGTTAAGATGCTTAGATAGATATGCTTCAAAGGTGCACTGTGTAAGATTGTTGCCAGAGTAGCCTAGGTATTGTAACTATGCTGCACATTGAAACTGTGCTGCCTACTGCCAAATTTGATCTTTTCATGAATATTTATAAATAATAAACCAATGTTTACCAGTATGACCAAAGGATGGCAAGTTTTGCAGCTGAAAATGCCTATTTCTGGAAATTCAAAATGGCGGACCATGGAGAAGATCCCCCTTTTCATGTAGGCCTATGTAGAATGCAATTTTCCCAGTCATAATGAATACTTAGAATTTAATGGTGGTTGTAAGTGTTTGATAAAAAGGTAACATATGTAAATTCTGGAAATGAACTAGTAAAAATATTACACAGCACACCTTTAAGAAAGACATATTTGGTTTGGATTTCAGAATGTAGCATGAACATACAGTACTATGGCACTAGTTTCAGATACAGACATTTTCCAACGACACAGATGATGGACAGCTGACCTAAGAAACATAACAAATTTAAAAACCATGTAAACAATAATATGAAGGCACACACAAAAAACGAACACATCCATGCATCATTTTAAATGGACACATGGGCCATTATCATTTATGTAATTGCAGCATGTCTCTGTAATGTGTTGTTGTTGTTTATAATTGTAGTGTGCTTTCTAAAATGCTGCATGTGCGCTGTCAGATTGATGGTGATGTTTCCATCAATTAGTGTGTGTGTGTGTGTGTGTGTGTGTGTGTGTGTGTGTGTGTGTGTGTGTGTGTGTGTGTGTGTGTGTGTGTGTGTGTGTGTGTGTGTGTGTGTGTGTGTGTGTGTGTGTTTGCCATGCTTGTTTTTGTTCAGCTGCCATATGCATAGCTTGCAGGGCCACTGCAAATTCAGCCTCAAACTTCAAACTAATTCTGGTCACCTTGGAAGAAGGCAAACTCCTCCACCACCACCAGCACCACCTCAGAGAGTATCGCCTGGCAGCTGATGAATGGCATGTGAAATGGGCAAATCAAAGGGCACCTTCACAGCTCTCACGATGGGAGATATCTTAATATAATAAAAACAAAAACAACAACAACAACAACAACAACAACAACAACAACAAACACGAGAAATCCCAGCAGGCTTGCTCAGAGTCATCACCACTACCACCACCAGCAGCAGCATTCTTTGAAGCAGAGCTGTCGTCTTCTTCTAAAGGTTATGAAGCTTATTTGTAAGTCTTCATGTCATTATGTGGTCTCTGGTTTCCAAGCACTACATGACCCTCTTTAGGGGAATTCAAGCTTCTGTGGTTTGCATGCATTTGTTACTTGTGTTTTTACTCTGAAGTTTATTTGTGTGTGAATAATAATGCTGGTATATAGCACAAGAATGGCTCTGTACTGTAGGTCTATACTCTAGTGTAAACAAACAGTATTATGTAAATGTTTTGTGGTCATTTTTGCGAGTTTCAGAATAAATGAATGATTCATTTTGTGTGTGTGTGTTGCATTTCCATTTGACCCTTTGGTTGTTTTCGTCTTATCAGCCCTTGCAGTCACCAGCCCAAGCCATCTCGCAAGAGTCCAGCTTTGAAGCATTTCTCCCAAACTTGCCAATGTTGAAAAATGTATGGCAGTCGTACAATATTTCCATACCAAAGATGTCCTGTTGGGAGACACAAGACTCTGATTTTTTTCACTTCACATGAAGATGTCTCTGTCTCACATACTGTACAACGAATGCCTCAATGGTCAGAAAAAAAGGAAAAAAACGGAAGCGCTGCGTGGATCCAGATCTTTTGACATGGGTGCTCTAACAGTGTGTGGATAAAGTTGACATCAAAAAAATGAAGAGCAGGAAACTGTACTATTAAAAAATAAGAAAACGGAGTGCCACAGTTTCCTGCTCTTCATTTTTTTGAATGCCTCAATGGCTTTGTCTGTTTGCCCATTCTGTGGACAGGGAATTGAAAAATATGGAAGCTTCACGGCATCCCTCAATAACAAAACACATTGCATCAGTCCACCCATCTGTCAATACCTGCAGCTCCATATTTGCCAGTGAAGGGTAATCATTGTGGAAGGTAACAGT
This sequence comes from Engraulis encrasicolus, assembly GCF_034702125.1. Classification (NCBI taxonomy): domain Eukaryota; kingdom Metazoa; phylum Chordata; class Actinopteri; order Clupeiformes; family Engraulidae; genus Engraulis; species Engraulis encrasicolus. The sequence continues at coordinate 40,835,068 of NC_085870.1, forward strand.
GACGTATTGTTGGTGCAAGGGAGAATATATGGTGAGGAGGTCAATATTATGGAATAAAGCCCAACAGTCCTACAGGAAACAAAATCCAAAGTGGTTTTGTGGTGCTACTTCTTTTACAGTATGTTTCATTTGCTACTTACAGCACAACTCATGTACGGTAGGCCTACCTAAAATGATGCAAGGATTTTCACCTACTCATTTTTGTTTAGATTTAAATGCTCTGTTGTAAAGTCTGTTTTTTCCAAAAGAAATGCCAAAGCTGAAACAGCTTTCTTCAACACTTTACTGAACCATAGTGATAATAACAATGATCTGTAGCACTACACACAATTACAACGTACGGTAAAAGACCCTGCTGCCGGAAAAAAAATTGCCATGTTGGAAGCACATGGTCTCAGCGCATGTCATTTTACTACCCTCACCTGTGCGCGAATGTCAGATTTAACAGAACACTTGTCACCAATTTATAGCGGTGCCACGATCCTTTTTAAATGTCAACGGGGGTAATTATAGCATGCGAGACCTTTGAGCGCAAAAGGTGATGACGATGTTAAAATTCTAATTTGTGATGTCAGTGTTCATCCAAATTGCGCAGACGAATTTTACAAGCCCAGGAGCAGGTAAAGATGCTGTGGAAGATGGATGGTCACGGAGCCTTATATGCTGATCTGTGGCCTGATATTGATGGCAAGGACCTCGTGTTTTGGTCTGCATAATCTGATGAACGGAGAAAGATGAATTGTTCTGGATAGTGAGGCTGTGGTGCCTTCCGTCAAATCCAGATATGTGGGCGCGAGTGAGTCTCTCCTGGCTTCTGCTGCTGCTCCTGAGATATCTCTGTTCTGTCAGATCTGATGCAATATTAAACGTCCTTGCCTTCACATCAGAATTGTTATCGTGTCATTTTTACGAGCGGGATGCATAATAGCATTATACTTGGCCGCCAAATTGGATTCCTCGGTTAGCCTTTACATCTCAGCAACAGCCGTTCCCATAGCAACTTTGACCAGGATGAACGGCTCCTGGACACACACACAAAACATTGAATGAGGAATAGGTGAGTAGTGGGAAATGGAATATCCGGCTCTCCTCAGATCAGGCCAAATGCCAGATCTCCTGCTGAAGGGAAATTCATTTCCTAATTGAACGGCATGAATGGTCTTACATGACGATTGACCCAAACGGTGAAGGATCTTTTACTGACATTCTCCTGGTAATTGAGGGCAATTCAGTGTTCCTGCAACACAAAGGCTGACTAAGCAGGACTCTGGTCTCCTCCTGATTGTGGCTCTCGTCAATGATGTTGTGAGATGTGTAAGAAAGAAAATGGTTGCATAAGGCGTACTACAATAATAATGTTACGCACAGGATGATGTCACAGATTTGTTCTTCTTTTCTGTTCTTCTTCCCGGATTGCGTTGACAGTGTTGCAGAGTTCAGTACATACTGTACACACGCTTCTCCAGTATATCGTTATACATCACCACAAATCACATGATGCCGTCACCACCTCAAGTGGTCTTGTTTATGTCATTCAGTGTTTCTGTATATATTTCATGTAGATCAGACTTCTTGATAGATTCTGGTACGAGAGCGGTGATGTGCCATTCCTTTTATTATGCTTATGCAGAATTACAGCTGTAAAAGAGTATATCTCATTAGTCTAAAAGTATATAACTTGCTGTATTTCATTTCTAGAAATGCTAACATCTCAGGACCATGCTCGATTTACGAGTCAAGTTAGTGCTGCGGCTTACTGGAATTATAATAATAATGGGCCCTGCCGTGGCCAAATGGTAGGGCACTCGTCTACCATGCGTCTGACCCGGGTTCGATTCCCTGCCCGGGTCCTTTGCCGGGCCTTCCCCATGTCTCTCTCCCCACTCACTTCCTGTCACCACCTTCACTGTCCTATCATAAATGAAGTCAAAAACAATTTTAAAAAAGGAAAAATAATAATAATAAAATATGGTGTCTTGAAGAAAACATGTAGTCTATGGCAGAATGTTCTGTGTACCTGTGTCCTGTGGGCATTGGCGTGTCCCCAGGCAGACACACGCTTCATCTGGCCTGCATGGTGCAGCTGGGATCAGAGAGAAGAGGCCCAACAGAGGAGCTTTGACAGTATCCACAGAGGCCTCGCTTGAAATGCTTAGGACCTGGAGGTGATTGTTTGGCATGTACTGTATAACTTATATTATGCCTCTCCCCGCCTCAGTGAGACGTGTTGGCAGGCTGAGATGAATCGGGAACAGTATTAATGAGGCAGTTGCTTTTGTTGTGTTGCGTTGCGTTATGTTATGTCGATGGCTCCCCAACATGCCATTGTTTTTTTATGTTCTGAAGGATTTTGATTGTCATGCTTCCGCCTTCTAAGGCTCAACCGAAGTTGCTTTAAAACAATAGATAATGTGTTACATAACATCGTAAAATCTGTTTTGCTGCTTATTTCTTACATACAGTAGCCTAATACAATACAAGCTGTTCATAAATATTCATTTGGGGCTGTCTATAGCATTACAAAAATGATGTGCCTGGCAGTAGTTTCTCAGAAGCATTGTCATATCCCATCTGTCATCGAACAATACAGCTAATTGGCAATTTTCTTTAAGGTTAGTCAGGATTTTTACAGTTTGAAAATTGACTGTTTTTTTGATTGACCTTTCACTTTTCAGTAGTTCACAGTGGAACATAGAGTAGAGTAGAGTGGGGTAGAGTAGTATACCTACCTAGTGTGTGTGTGTGTGTGTGTGTGTGTGTGTGTGTGTGTGTGTGTGTGTGTGTGTGTGTGTGTGTGTGTGTGTGTGTGTGTGTGTGTGTGTGTGTGTGAGAGAGAGTGAGAGTGAGAGTGAGAGAGAGAGAGAGAGAGAGAGAGAGAGAGAGAGAGAAAGAGAGAGTGTGTCTTTCTGAATGGTTCTATCATAGAGGCCAACTTAGCAGGCCCTCTGCATTAGGGGCGGAATTCTCCCGTCTCCACTTAAGTCGGTTTTACGCACGCATTTTTTACGCGGTCTTATCTTGCGCGTATTCTCCCCTCTGGAACGTCGCCACACCCCTCGCGCTTAACTCAGAAAAACAGCGCGTAGCCCAACATAGGCGTGATATATGCTAAATGGGGGGATGAGTCTCCACCAAGTTCATCAGTTGTGGCTACAAAGAAACTATGGAGCATGGATTTTCTGATCAACCATGTGAAAACCTCGGCAGTCCATTGAGATCCAACACTGAACTTTAACTTTGAATTTAAAACCACGTGCCAAAAGTCATCTTGCAAAAGCGTTTCAAAATCTAACCTCCGCTCCTTTTCACAAACACAAGGCAAGTATTGGAGGTGAGATATTGGGATGGAAACGCGATGTGTCCCTTTGGCGGGAACTCAGCTGAGCGTTTTGGTGCGCAACAGGTTGATTGAAATAATAAACATGATTAAACGTTTTGTTAAAAATTGAGTTTGGCGTGTTGCCTGGACAATTCCGGAAATCAAAAAGTGATTTAAAATGTTGATCATTCCCACAGTTAAACAAACACATAGTAGGCCTATTTGCTGACTTTTAAAAGTGTTCTCCATTTCTCTGTACAGCAACGTGACATTAAAATAATTTGAAATATGTGGATCTCAGCTGCCCGTCAGCATATTAAACTTAGGCTACATGCATGCTGAGGAATGAACAAGGAAATCGATCGTCATGAAAAAACGGAGACTTTATATTCTGTCGCAGACATGGGAATTAATTGGACATGGGCATGCAATGCAAAGCCAGGATTTAAACGCGCAGCTGATGGGGTGTAATAGAGACTAGAAGCGAAATGCCAAAGACATGCTCTGATATGTAGGCCTACCTTTTATCGTTTAGCTGTAATGACATTCAGGAAATATTTTCTGCCTTACAAAAACAGATAGGACAACCTGTAGCCTACCTCAGTATGTGGTGGTTTTGTATGTCGGGCATCAGTTCAGAAATGTTAATAGGTTACATGCACATATGCACGAGTTCCAATAAATCACACAAGTGGAGGAGTTGAAATAAAAACCCTTTACTTAACGTCGTGGCTACAACATAGTAATAATGGTGAAGGTTGTGTTTGTTTTCCTTTAGGCATACTTTGGGAGGCTGTAAGGACGACTGGAACAGCGGTCTTTAGTCTGACGTGCCTTGTCAATTTAGCCTACTTGTGCATGGTGCAACCTGCAACGAGGTGTTTTTGGTTTTGGTTACCGTCCGTGGAGACAACATGATGATCCTCATACTGATTAATTAATTACCTGCTTTTGTTTGTAAGTTCACCGATATGAGAACATGGTCTTGGCAGCTGGTCATATTTTGTCACAATTAATGTAGGATGTTTATGTTGAACTGTGAATGAATTTCGATTTGGACTCACGCTGACGGTAGGCCTAAGGAACATCAACAAAGCATACCTTGTAAAATGTTCAAAATGTTAGCCAAGCGAGCATCAAATGCAATATTACATTTTGCCTCATAGTGGCGCTTGACCTGTGACTACAGCCCTTTGATGCGCGTAAAGGCAAACGCGCGTAAGTGCACGGGAGAATACGCTTAGGATTCATTTACATGCGAAACTCCCTGATTTTGGCCTGGCCCCACCCAAAGTGCGCAACTGAAGAAATCGCGCGTAAGCCCCGCTTACTCACTGGCTTGAGTAAGCTCGGAGGCGCTGTTACGCGCTTTTTCTGACTTAAGCGGGTGGGAGAATTCCGCCCTAGGTCGCCATGGAGACTACAGACACACTTGTTTAATTGTCTTGCCCCCTTTCCCCCCCCTCTGACTCTCACGAGTCACAGCATGGTTTCCGCTACGCATGTGACGTTTTCGCACTTTAACACATAATGTCACACTCCCTCCAGTGTTATGTTTATCTTCACTTTAATTTTCCCACCTTCGCCATTCATTCTTCCCACCTGTTGGGAAGGATTCTAATTTATGAAAAATGAATAAATGCAATACTCTGAACCGCTACAGTACACACAAACACAGTCAGTCATGCTCATACAACCATCATTCTGTATATGTATAACGTTCATTATGTCTCACTGTTTATGTCAGTCTTGTGTATGTCTATGTCCTGGATGTCTATGTCCTGGCATGGTATAAAGAGAAAACGTAATTTCATTTTCCTTGTATGACTTGTGCATATTAAGAAAGTGACAATAAAAGCTGACTTGACTTGACTTAAATCACACTTGAGTTTTTCGTTTACTTCAGACATGTAAAAACGGTATAACTCATGAAGATGGACGTTATACCGTCGACACATGTCAGGTAAAAGATAAAACTTTTACATGTCTGAAGTAAAAGAAAAACTCAAATGTAACTATCATTCTGTAACAGAAAAATACATCGTTCAGATTCAATTGTAACACCTTCCCAACTGCGCATGGTCGGGCATAATGATCAGATCCTTTAGAGACCCTACTGCCAGATCCTTGGACTCTATCCCACTACAATGTTCTCATTGGGAGACCAGCACATCTTCAGATGTGGTTGGGCTAGTCTTGTCTTTTTAAATCTTGGGTGCATCTCTGAACGGCAAAATGAATGACTAAGTAGCTGAGCTAGACCTAGAGTGCCTGTAAGTGAGACACTAAAACACTCACAAATGCACACGAACGCATGCACACACACACGCACACGCACACACACACACACATACACATGCACAGAAGAAGGCCTCTACTACACACACACACGCACACACTCACACACATACACACACACACACAAGCGCACACACGCACATGCCCACGCACGCACGCACACACGCACGCACGCACACACATATACAAATGCACACACACACACAAACGCACACACTCTCTCTCTCTCACACACACACACACACACACACACACACACACACACACACACACACACACACACACACACACACACACACACACACACACAGAAGCCCCCGTGCACGCGCACTCACACACACACACACACACACACACACACACACACACACACACACACACACACACACACACACACACACACACACACACACACACAAACATACAAGAAAGCACAAGTCCCCTGCTACAACCGTCCACATCTATTTACGGCAACGGGCAGACGTGGGGGCAATTAGATGTATGTTAAATACAGCAGAGGAAAAACTGAGTAATAGCATGCAAGCACACAGACATTCAAGCAGAAGCACACACAAAAGCACATACACACACACACACCCGTGCACTCACACTCACTGGAAAATGCACACACAGACATGCGCAAGCGTGCACACACACACACACACACACACACACACACACACACACACACACACACACACACACACACACACACACACACACACACACACACACGCAAGAGGAAGCACACACATACACGCATGCACGCAGGCACACAGAAATACACACAGAAATACACAAATATGCACGCAGAGACGCACACATGCACGTACGCGCGCGCACGCGCACACACACACACACACACACACACACACACACACACACACAATCATTGAAATGAACAGCAACAGAGTCAGACACCAGACTTCACAGTATAGCTCTGCAGAGCCTCGGAGTATTGTGGCAGCACAAAAAGCGAATAGCAAATACAGCTAATGGAAAGCCACAAACCACTGGTTGTTTTTCTTGCCCATTTTGTTTCAACCCCTTAATGTGATTCCCAGGAGTTGAGTGGGAAAAAAGCTTTCATAGACTATCTGGTGCTACCGTATAAGCAGTTTTGCTAAAAAGCTAAATTCTTGGACCAGGAGGCCATAATTAGAGCCAAAAATGGACCGGCTCAGAGCAGAAATAAACAATAAACATAAACAACAAAACAATAACAAAACAAAACAAAACAAAACGAAACTAGAACATGACAGATTATTCCGTCACTGCCAGAATTTGCGGAGGTCCTCTCAGTGGCAGCCAAACAGGAAACATGGCACACGGTTTATATGGCACGCGGTGTATACTACAGTATGTCCTCATTAGGACACATCAGATCAGGAATCTTTTTGGCAGGGAAAAGGTAAAGACGTAGCAGAGGGTAAGGAGGAAACATGGCTCTCCACTGGTCCCACCAACAGAGAGCTGTCACTGGCGGATCAATTCAAAGGAGCTGACGGACGGGGGAGGGCGGGGCTGCACGGTGGGCCGGGTGGAGGAAGCACATGGGCTGCACAGATTGCTCTCTCTCGCCACACACACGCACGCACGCACACATGCACGCATTCACTCACACACACACGCTCTGTGTCATACGCAAACACACACACACACACACACACACACACACACACACACACACACACACACACACACACACACACACACACACACACACACACACACACACACACACACACACACACACACACACACACACACACTGTTGCCGGGTCTGTTGCAGGCATGAGTCACTGCTCAGTGCTCAGCGTTCACTGCCGGACCCCCGCCTCCCCCCAGCAGCCTCACATGTTGCTTGTTGTCCCACTGTGTGTGTTTGTGTGTGTGTGTGTGTGTGTGTGTGTGTGTGTGTGTGTGTGTGTGTGTGTGTGTGTGTGTGTGTGTGTGTGTGTGTGTGTGTGTGTGTGTGTGTGTGTGTGTGTGTGTGTGTGTGTGTGTTGTCCCACTGTGTGTTTGTGTGTACGGTATATGGGCAAACGGAGAGGGAGAGCTGGTGGTGGTGCTGCTGGTGGTATACTGAGAATCATGATGAAGGGTTATTGTGGATTCACATTTGGCTGCCTCTATTTCTGTCTTTCTGTGTGTGTGCGCGTGTGAGTGTTTTGCTGGGTTGACAGGTTGGATGAAGGGTGATGCTTTATTAAGACGTTATGTTCACGTAACTGCTTCTTCTTCGCACTTTAGGAATAAAGTAAAAAAAACATTGGTTTTAAGGTGTTGTATTCACCAAAAACAAGGGTTTCTCTCCTAAAATATGACTGTACAGGTTCTTGACTTGTCTCATGTCATTCACTTGTCAAATTAGCAAGCTCATAAATTGCATTGTGCATTCCTATACCACAGTGCTCCATTGCCAAACGGTCTATGCAATAAGCTACATGTAAATCCCTTAGCACATGTTGTAAACTTACTGTCACCAACATTTTAATGACCATGTCATAATCTGTTACTGGCTCTTGGCAATGCCACTACACTGTTGGTATGATGTAGCTGAGTGTTTTCAGAAAAAAAAACTTTGTTCATTGTATCAGTCTTAGTTTAAAAAAACTTGTCTGTTGCTTTTAATCTCCTGCACAATTTGTTTTGTTGCATGAATAGGTCCTAAAGCTTTTCACGATACATTTTGTCAAAGAATAAGGGTTGAAGACGTAAGGCAGAATCCCTACTGTATCATTCACAGTGACATTGATACATCACCTCATATCGTTGTCACTTTATTGAAGGAGGGAATTGAGGGATGAATTTATTTATATATAAGATGAGCACTATAACTTTGTCAGACATTGGCCAACATTAAAAGGGGAAATCGATGCAGGATTGCTTTTCTGGGTTCCTTTGAGATTTTAATTTGTTCTTTCATGTAATTGCTATTCTTTGATGATAGCGTATTGGTTAATCAAATAAACTTTAATGATTTTGCATTGCATAGCCCTTCAGCAACATTGGCCAGATCCAACCATCTGCCTGTCTTCAGCGAGACAAAAGAAACAGAAGGCTGCTGCCAACATGAATAAAACTGTTACTTTATTGTTCAGGACCTATAACGCTGTCTGGGTGATGCGATTTACCATGAGTTTTAAAGCAGAGTGTCTGCGTCGCTTACCAGGCATGCCGTAAGATTAAGACAAACAGACAGAGAACAGAAAGCCTGGGGCACTTTTGTTTGTTTAATGCAGAGGCAAAATATTCACTTAATACTCCACCACCACTACCAGGCTTCACACTGTAATTTCAGGTCATTAATTGCACAAATGCCTCCATCAAATTGCGACTATGCCTTATTAATCATGTTAAAAACGTTTACTTCCAGTAGAGTGAGTACAAGCAGTCCGCATTGGGAGTGGTTACCCATAAAAGGGACAGGCACTTTTCTTCTTTATTGTTGAATTGGGGTATGACTGCAGTGGCACTTCACTGGCAATGTTTCATCAATTAGGTACAACGTAGCAAGGTGCAAAACAATTTGTAATGTCATGTACAGCACTAAACTTACCATTAAGCTACATACAAACACCTTGATACTGCTCACCTCTCGCTAACTTGCATACAAGTTTTGCATATTTGAGTATTGTCTGATGTTGCTTGTGTGTAGTGAGCAGTGATGTGGGTGGACACAGATTTGAGGTTAAGGTTTTGGTTAGTATAAGCATGGTTGTACAGTTAGTTTGTGTGTATGTGTCCTAGTATGAGGAATGAGGAAAAAGTTAAACACTGTAGATCTGAATGCTTGCAGAACTGATGTTGCTATTTAATTACAAAGAGAACGTTACCTTTAATGCTTTTTTGTAGAATTGCTCTATTGTGTATTGATTATTGCATGTCTTACAAATTGGTCACACTCCCCTTGTTTTCATACACATGATCTACACTACCTTATACAAGACCTGTATCCTAAGCGGAATAATGCATCCATTGTTTTAGGTCCATACTGTCTTTTCACTCATTTTACCCATTACACCTTTTTACATTTCTGTCTCTATACGTTTAATGCTCCTGCTCCAATTCCAATTGGAGATTAAAGTTTGTATGGCTACTTTAATCAGTGTTACAGTGTACGTGTATACTGCTTTTAGATGTGTTATTGTTATACCTCGGGAAACCCTGTCACGTCAGCTAGGATTTCTATTTTAATATCCCAGGTGATGCAATATTGCAGACTGTGGATAACATGGCTGATGAGAATGCTTATTCATTTTATATCACTTGCTTTGTTTTTTTCTTCCCCCTCCATCAAGTCTCGTGAAGTCAGGCCCTGTTTAGCCGTGAGGGGCTCTGGGCACCGCGTCATTCATCAGCGAGACATAAGTGTCAGAACTTAATGTGGCTTATTTTGACATTACTGTTGTGTGTCAACCATTACAGATGGGCGTTTGATTGAATTTACTCATCTGCATAAATGGGCTGTGATTAACAGGCCTAATTGCCTGCAAATACCCCGCTTGCCATCTGCACCACTGTTTTTCATCAATATGGATCCTCATGGCTCCGGGAAGGGCTCCGTCTGATTATAGCAGCCCTGTCAAGAGTCGTGGCACCCATGACTGAGTAGCATCTGTGGGGCACTGGAGGAAGATGGTTCTCCTCTCCAACCTCCTCAGAAACAATAATAGCCTCTCAAACAATCATCTCCATTCTCAGGCCTCTCAAAAGTGTCAGGGCGTATTAAAGAGATCATTTTCATAGTCATTTGTTTTGTTACTTTAATGTACAAAGATTGTGTTCAGATGATGGAGGTTATGAAATAATGTGGACTTCATTGAGAAGTGCATGGCCTGTATTTGGATGTCGTGATGTGTTTATTCTTTCCATTGAAAACTCAGCACAGTAGACCCAAATGGACATATTGTGCCAGAGTTGAGTCAGTGAGACACATGTTTGATTTTTTTTGTCACATTGATTTGGCCTTTTTTGAGACACATTGATTTGACCAAACATTTTAATATCAGTCATTAGCTCAACACAGTGTTAATTTGAGGGCACTTGACACAACCATGCACTTGATATTGTATGTTATACTACTCAATATCTTCAAAATTAAAAATATTGTGCCTTTCGTCAAGTGTCAAACACTTGAGTAGGTCTACTATTTTATAAAATCCACATCAGTCTTTGATGTCCCATACCAGCACTCCATTTGGGCAGAGAGACTTAAGCTTATTCATTGCATTACAAAAGCAGCACATACATAATCAGACACATTCCATAATATATTACTGGGAATTGCCTAAATATCTTTGTGTGCAGTGTTATGGTGTGCTATATTACAGTGGCAAATGACAATGACCATGGAGGTACAACACAAACACAACGGTGAAGACAAAGCTGCAGTGTCACCAATATGTGGTGTTAAATTAACTTAAAAGCTTCTCTTTTGTAATGTAGACTTTGGTCTCGCCAATAAATAATTAAAACTGGTACAGTAGAACCTTCTGTGAATATAAAAACTTCAAACTGAATTTGGCAAAAAAAATCCCCCAGCAATAAAAAGTTTTTTGAGTGAAGGGGGTAAAAACATCACAGGGAAATGGGGCCATTACTTGGACTTCTCCGCCTGGCCATGAGTGCTGCCATTTTAGAAAGAGGAGGTTGTGCTGCCAGAATCCCGGTGCGGTCCAGCAGGTTTCTAGGCGGGTCAGGCCACGCCTGTGCAACAGGCGCCGTACCCTGCTGCTCGCGCCACAGTGACTCCATCCCATGCCATCTGGATGATTGGGTGGGCATTATTATTCCGCAGCACCCTTGCCAAGACCAAGTCCGTGTCTCAGACTGTGCACCACGTCAGTTTGAATCTTGTTCCACCACAGACCTCTGATGCTTCACAATCTTTAGCCTCTGATCTGTCGGCATATATTACATGTTGCTTTTGCATAGCATGCTGAGGTTATTACCTCTATCAGGTCCTGTGTTTAGCAGACCTACCATACTGTATCTCAGTATGGGGTGTGACAGTGAATAGTCAGTAGGGTTGCTAAGGTATTAACATTAGCATGTGAAGGTGAGGTCAGACTGCTACTGTCAATGTACTACGTAACTCCACCCAAATCCCTCCCACAGACCAAGAATTACTACACGTATTTTACCTTTTTCACATTCAACTTCATCATGAGCACTTTCTCTCTTATTGTTTAACTGGGCAATGTGATATCGTTTTCTTCACTTAGGTGGAGAATAAGACAGTTTACGTGAGGCGGCTGCCACAGTACGTACACGTAGTATGTGATTACGTAATGCCTGCTGTGCCACTGACTGATCGCCACAGATATGGCCGTGGCCCATATTTCCCTACGATGACTGATGCCGTCTTAAGGAGGCGCACACCCGTGGCATTTATGAGCCTCTCCTCCATCATTTAAATGAGCCCCTTTTGGCAACCGGTGGTGGTGGTGGTGGCCCTGGCTGACACTGGCAAACATGCCATGCCAGCGCACAATAATGCATTTTCTGTTATTCTATTTTCTCAGTCTCTTTGAAAGACATTAATCAACATTGGCCAAAGAAAAAAAAACTTCTGGGGCACTTCAGAGGATGAAGAGCGAGAGTATTGCCAAGGAGGCAAAGGAAGGCCATGGAGGAGGGAGGAGGGAGGATGGAAGAGAGGAGGAGATGAACGGGAGGGAAAAAAAGCACAGCAGCAGCAGGGATGGCACATGTGGTTTTCTCAGGCAACTAATAATGCCCCCTGGGCTTTGGGAGTCTTATTAGGTCGTATGAAATGCCAGACAGGATGAGAGTCAAATCTGTAACGGGAGCTAAATGTTGAATTCTGTCAACATGAAATTGATCGTGTCCGCGAGGAGGTGAAGACACGCACTGCATGTCTGCCATACTGGCGGAGAGCTTCCTGCAGAGCAGCAGTCAGGAGGTGTGTGTGTGCAGTGTGTGTGTGTGTGTGTGTGTGTGTGTGTGTGTGTGTGTGTGTGTGTGTGTGTGTGTGTGTGTGTGTGTGTGTGTGTGTGTGTGTGTGTGTGTGTGTGTGTACCTCGGGTCATTTGTGGAAGAGAGAGAGAGAGAGAGAGAGAGAGAGAGAGAGAGAGAGAGAGAGAGAGAGAGAGAGAGAGAGAGAGAGAGAGAGAGAGAGAGAGAGACAGAAACAGATGAGGCTGAGTTTTAAATAACAGGAAAACATCACAGCCACTAGACAAGATCACAGGCACTAAACTGTGCAACTATTTGTCAGCACGGTTTTATTTGCAAGCGGAGAAGTGTTTGTGTGTGTGTGTGTGTGAGAGAGAGAAGGCAGAGGGAGAGTTTACACACTGTCTTCACTGAACATTATTACAAGGAACTGGTGCGTCGCATTATCATTTTTCTTCACTTGACCTACGCAGGCCTACGAGAGTAAACAGCTTAGGCAAAATAACACTCTCTGTTTCCTTCCAGATGTGACCGCAGCGATTAACCTCTCTCTGATTGCTTTCTTTGCTCTTCCCTTTACGCACACAAAGCCTGACAGTGTTTTTGCACAAACACCAGCAGGAGCACCGAGCGTGACGACTCAACAATCCTGACCAAGGGGGAAATATCAACGGGCCTGCAGACCAAAAGGTGCAATAAACATTATGGTATTACATGCTGATTACTATTTTTAGGATTCTTGCACACCTCCTTTTGCCTGGTGCATAGGAGTGGATCCACTGGGTCACCAACGTATAGAGACAAAGACCTTCCTCAAGCAATTCCAGAATTCACAGACCGAAATGTCGCAAGTAAAAACTCTGCAAATGTTAACAGTGTGCGGGAGCTTCTTTGTCTCTATTACATGCTGATTGTAGCCTGGCTATCACCAGACTATAAGTGACATATAAGTGACTATAAGTGACATATAGTCTGGGATGCATTCATTACATGTTTGCACTATGTGACTTTGCACCTCCAACTATGCTGCTATTAAATGCTGCTACTTGACCACTGGACTACAATGGACTATGCTGGACTGCTTTGTGTGTAGTACAGCATAGCCTTGACTTACTTTGTTTTTACCATTATTATTATTATGTTATTATTATGTCTTCTATTCCTTTCCCCTATATGTGAAATGTTCAATGTTAAATGTTAAATTGTTAATTATACCCCATCACGTATTGCTACTGGTTTATCACTGGTCCATCAATGTCACTCACCAATGTTAAATGCTCAGTCATTATGTATTACTCATTATTTTTACAGTTATTGGTCCATCACTGTTGCTTGTCCTGTCTTGCACTTTGATGTCTGTCTGTAAATGTCAGTCCTGTGTATGTCTATGTCCTTTCACGGTATAGAGAAACGTAAGAAATGTAATTCTCAATTTCCTTGTATGACCTGTGCATGTGAGGAAAATGACAATAAAAGCTGACTTAGGATCCCAAACTCAGATGAAGATTTCTGCCAGCATTTCCGTGCTGTCCTTCAGATCACCACGAGCTCACTAGGCAGCATGGAAATTCCAGTGCTATATGCATTCAGCAATGGCCCAACATTGCTCACTAGGATTCCGCTTTAGAACAACGCAGCGACTAATCCGTTTAAACTGACCCCCAGGAGGATACACATACACAGCGATGTAATCAACAACCAACAGGGGTGAGGTATGGCCCTATTTTTTAATCCATGAAAATTCCAATTATATTACTACATTACCTTTACAACTCGATTGTGCCATTTTGGCTATGAAAAACACACAGTATAATAAGGGGTATGGGGTGTCTTACAGGGTTACATATGACAATATGATAATAATACACTGTCAAAAAAACATTCAGTCTAAATAACTCAGACAAATAAAATCCAGAATCACCAAAACCAACAAAATGTCAAGCATTTAATTTAGTGATCCTCCAGCTCAAGCAGACAATATGGCAAGGGTGTGAAAACAATGACTGTTTCGCTTTTAATATAAATAAAATGTCAACATGTCTTGAAAATGTCCTCAGGGAACAAGAAAAGTATGAATATTATAATAATCATACATCATGTGAATGAAACACTGACTGGACACTCTTCACTTAACCACAATATGCAGATTTGTACAGTACGATAATTGCTGCCATTTTTCAGTCTGCAGCTCTACAAAGCCTTAAGTCTGCGACCTGCACTGCACACACCTCACTTCATTTCCAAGACCACGGTGAGGAGGACTTGACCGCAACGCTGGGCTGTCATAACTCAGTGCGAGTTCTAACGCTTAAATCACATCGGCCACGGGTTAATTTGGTAGCCAGGCATCGGGGCCCGAAAAAGAATTATTGGGTGCTGCCATCGCCCAAGAATTTCAAGAACACGTACGGTGCCAGCTTGACAGAGGGTATAATTTGTGATAGTCATTTATTATTGGTGCCTATGAATTTTAATGAGCGACCGTGAGCCTTGAGTGTGTCAGCTTGCAAAATAATGGCAATTTGCCTGGTCCTTTCTAATCCAATCAGAGGGTCATCT
The DNA here is from genome assembly GCF_034702125.1 of Engraulis encrasicolus. NCBI lineage: Eukaryota > Metazoa > Chordata > Actinopteri > Clupeiformes > Engraulidae > Engraulis > Engraulis encrasicolus. The sequence continues at coordinate 40,850,168 of NC_085870.1, forward strand.
CACTTGGCGGGGATAACAGGTTCTACAACTTAATTCCACAGTTTGAACGTAAGTAGCCACGTTATTGTTGTTTTTAAGCAGATTGTGGCTTGTTTCGTCTCTGGCGACTGACGATCCCAATGTCCCTGAAAAAGGGACGTCACCACCACATACTTTGTATTCTGAATGCAAATTGCTATTTGAGGCAAATACAGCCCGAAGATGATGACTTACGGCCTCGCCAAGCTGCATTTATGACGGTAATAGAATTGCATCAGCCCATAATAAATAAACACGTGGGCTTGTACTATCACAAGGTAGGCATATGCAAAAACATTCAATCAGGTTCAATGCTAAACATACCAACATACAGCCGACATACATATTGTGTTAACGCCCCTGGCAGCATTGCATGCCTATTTCTCTGCCACTTGCCTTTGGATGCAACTGGGAAACTATGCATAGCAACACGATACAGCTCATTTCTCGCTACAGGCTCCTTTGTAACAAGGAATGTGTGTGTGTGTGTGTGTGTGTGTGTGCGTGCATGCGTGTGTCCGTGCCTGCGTGCGTGCCTGCATGTGTGTGTGTGTGTGTGTGTGTGCGCGCGCGCGCGTGTTTGCATGTTTGTATAACTTTCTGTAGTCATTTCCTGTGTGTCTAAACAAGAAAACAAACACTTCAATGAGGGACTGCATTTTCAGGTGTTCAAATTATTTTGCAATGAATGGCGCAAATATCAAATGAGACATCTGATGTAGAAGGCGAAGCATGAAGCTATTTGATGTAAATACAGTCAAAGTGTAGAAAGGATACACTACATCAATCTCATTAAAACTCTCTGTGTAGACTCAGTTCTACTTCAGTATGAAACATGAGCATGTCCTCCTTCATCAATATCCACATATGAAAGACTAAAGCAGTGGTTCCCAACTTTTGGCATGGGACCTCATTTTGACATCCCAAATTTCTGCGGACCCCATACATTTTTTTTCCACGACAAAAATGAAAACATGGCTGAGCTACATAAGTTCTAGGGTATCTACACCTACAGATATGACATTCTAGGATTGTAAACGGTGTTTCAAACAGAATATTGAATAGGTATGTTATATTAATTAGTAATAGTAATAAGTATTCTTTTTTCACACACTTTCAGACATTTCAGGCGACCCCATTTGAATTCCAGGCGACCCGAAATGGGGCCCCGACCCCAGTGTTGAAAAACACTGGACTAAAGCATTTTATGGAATATACTGTATATTTAGTATATTAATCATATGTTATATTTAATGAATATTATTTAGTACTTTCAATAATTAATGGTTACAATATAAACCTTGACATCCATGCATTTTAAAGGCTAACCCCATGAGGGAGAGTTCACGTCCATGCATCCTGTGCCATTATGTGTCATTTGTGCAGTCTGTTTTGAATTTATCTTCACGTAAATATTCAACTGACCTTCATTCCGATGTTTGACCTTCCATGTGAAAAAGGCGTGTGCTAATATGTTTCATTCAAACGAAGCTGTCAGATATTTCTTTTGAAATCATGAAATTATGTATGCAAAACCTCACACACAGGTGCACAGGACCTTCATAGTCTGCCCTTCACTTGGCCCTTTCTTCGTACTGCTTGTAATTTTTCTTTCTCGCACTAGCATTCTGAATGTTCTGTTGTTTTCCCTCCATCATGACCACTAAAAAACATTTTTTTCAGTGATGTTATAGACAAGTTGTTTCAGCCAAAGGGTAACATTTTACAGCAGTGTGAGGAAAGTGCAAAGCCTTTGATTTCCATCTGATATATCAGCAGACCAGCACTGAACCACATGGGCAACAGTCTGGCAGTGTAAAACAGAGACCCATTGAAGCAAAGTTATGTGTTTTTTTCTTCGATGAAAAAGACAGATTATTTTGACATATTATTTTCTTGAACTTGTAGAGACTATTTCCCTGTTTATACTTCATGACATAAATTACATCATGATGACTTAAAAGTAAAACAGAGAGTGACCTCAACTGACATGGGTGTAATGTTTCAATGTAATTTGCAATATAATATTCCTCAATATACAACAATGGGATTGCTACACTCCAGTAAGAAAGAGTTTTTTTTTAATGAGCCGAACTGTATTCACGGTTGATTGAAAATATTGGTAGTTTATTTCCCTTACTAGCTTACTAAGTTACTAGTAGGTATTGAGAAGACCACATTGTACATTTATAAATACATGCTTGACTTATTATTGCCGCAATGTTTCTGTTGCCTCTTCTCTTTTGTGGGTGTCATCACATCAGTCAGCATCCATGTGTAACGGATCTCTGGTCTATATTTGGCTGCCTGGCTGGCTTTGTAGTATCCACCTGTCTCTTGTCACTGTAATCCCCCTGCTCCCAGTGAAAATGAATGGCAGCCAGTTGCTTTGTTTCACTGAACCGCCCATGACAGTGGTTCTCAACCTTTTTTTGAACCAACATCCACTTGGCCTCATCACAAGCCTCCCAACATTATAACAACATCATAAGCCTGACAATGCCCCCTTTAGTATTAAAAAATTAAATTGACTAATACCGCGCCCAATGGCAACTAAGCACCGCCCCCTCTCAGCTGCATCCTTCTCAACCCCCCCCCCGGAGCTCTCAAACGCCCCCTGGGGGGCTGTATTGCCCCCCTTGAGAAACACTAATGAGAACTAGGAGAACTAGAGGAGTGGCAATGGTGTGGGGGTCAACAAATGCCTACATGCTTGCTCACTGTGTGGTCTCCAGTCAATTTTATGCTCTGTTCACACATGGGTTGCCTATGACCTTACTGGACGTAACATGGCAGAGTTGCCAAGGTAAAATCAATGAAATATTCAGAGACAAATGCTTCAGATATTCACATTTTAATATATAGTGTAAGCTTAGCCCTTCAAGGTAACCTCAAGGTAACATAAAGTACAGACCTTTGGTGCATGTCTGAAAACAGTAAAAAAAAAAAAACATGTAATGTTTATGATTAGTCTGTCAGTGTCTACAAAAAATATGTGTTGGATTTCTTCATGAAATGTGCATAAAATGTGGTCAGATCTCTCTCTAAGGCAGGCACAACAATAGATGCACATATTCGTCTATAACCAATACTGAACAAAAACGACAACATAACATCATCAAGACCCCATCCCAACAAGGAAATATGGGTTAGGGGCTGCTGTGCTGCCTCATTGCCTAGACAAATTGCTGACATACACAGAAAAAGGAATTCCCAGTTTGTGACATTTTGCAGGAAAACACAAGACCACCACCAACTGAAGCCCAACAGAGGATTGGTGATGCAGTAGGACAACTAGTGTAGATGAGGATAAGAACAGATTTTATACCTAATTCACAAATAAATGTAATTCCAAAGGGTTCACATACTTTTATACCTATACTCATATTTTGTAGCAACTGTAGTCAAATGTACGATTTACCATAATGTACCTTGTCATGGTTGATGCCCCATTAATTTGCATATTAACAGTGTGAAAATGTAGCGTTACACGAACACACATACAAGCTTATGCATTTTCACATATTACTTCTGTTTTTATTCGGAATGCCTTACCTCATTTGACACAACAACATACAGTGCATTGTATTGTTGCGTGCATACGGTATGTAGGTGTGCGTTTGTGTGTTCATGCGTGTGTGTGCGTGCGCGTGTGGGGGTGTCGCCTGTACAAAAGGTTGTACAATGTCCTGGCTTAGATGCCTGCTTTTGGTTGGGTACAGGCTGCCTACCGTACCGTAGCTCACCTCATGTCCCTGCATCCACAGCTTTGTTTACTGAAGGCTAATGCCAGAATAAATGAACTCCTCGGCAGAAGCACTCTCTGTGTTTACTCTCGCTGTTCCAGCAGTGGGCCTGCTCACATTACCATGCATTGTTCCAGCTTGTGCCTATCTGTTGCAGGCAAACAAGTTTTGTCTACCGTACCTCTGACGCAAGATACAGTATATTTGTGTCCGGAATAGAAAATCGTAAAACTATATGTACTTTGTGTTTTAAGATAGTACGTTTATGCCCTCTGCTATAAAGGGTACAGTATATTTGTGTCCAGAATAGAAAATCGTAAAACTATATGTACTGTAGGTTTTAAGATAATAAGTTTATGCCCATCTGCTAAAGGGTTAAATAAACCTCTGTTTAAGCTTAGCTCCAGAACAGGGACATGGACACTGTCCATATCTAAATGGGACTCGGCAGGCAGTAGTACAGTGCATAAAACCTGCTCATATTTTCTGTTTGTGTTCGGTTGCAAGGTTACCGCTCTGACCTACAACACACCCCCCGAGGTGAGCCTAAATCAGCTGGCGGAGAACAGGGCTGAGCTGAGCGTGCAGGTCATTTAACATTTCAGACATGGGCGCGGCCCTGTAAGTATAATTCTTTTTAAATGAGTTTAGGCGGTAAATGAACCTCTGACAGAGCTAAATTAAATTCCTCCGCTATCATTAGAAAGGTTCCCATTAAAGATGCCTGTGTTGGGAAATTGGCTGCGAGTTCGCACTCTGATAAGGTGGATATTTTTAATTTCCTACAAGGCTTGTTCTGCTCTGATCCGGAAGCCTGTAGGGGTGCTAAAATGCACCATTAATTCCAATTGAAGCCAAAGGTTCCCAGGGAGGATTGGTTTATTTGAGCCTCTCCGCCGCTACTACGGATGCGGGCCAAATCTCCTTTATTCTCATAAAATGCTGCAGCTCTTTAACATTCGGCGTGTGAGCTAAATTATTTACACATGACGATTTTCTCTCCTCTCTCCTCAGGGGTGGTGGAACGAGTATCAGGCACAAGTGAGGTCACCACGGTAAATCATTTGTTTCCTCTTACTCTGTCACGTTATCCACACCTTTAGCCTGAACAAAATTCTATGATGATGTGCTGATTCACATAATTGCATCTCTGTGACTGCGACTATTAACTGTTGTGCCTTCTTCTAGGCTACTTTTAATAGCATGTAGCTGTTCTGGAAGAGTCTGTGAGATCTGAGGTACAGTGTTCCTTAACTCAGCTGACAGGAGGCAATCTGCGGCGCCGCTACATTAATAGCCCAGAGCTGCGTGACTCCGATGTAATCATTACTCCCTGCTGAGCCCGCTACCATACCTCGACGCACACACAACGGCAGCCATCTTTTCCATTGCGAAACTGGAAGAACGAGACACTGTAGAGACGGAGATAGAGAATGATTCTAGAACCCCTAGCAACAGGGAAGCTGACAGGGGGGACAAAGGGGCCAGCTATCCCGGCCCCATAATTGAACCCTCATTACATTGAAGGTATTGGGTGGGGGCCCTTTCAGATGTCTTTGTCCCAGGCCCAGCCAAAGCTGTCAGCGGCCCTACCAGCGAGCTTTTCCATTGCGAAAGTGGAAGAACGAGACACTGTAGGTAGAGACGAGTCACAGAGAAGGATTCCAGCAGCCCTAGCAATACACCCGGCCCGAATGCCCCTCTCCTCTCCTCTCCTTCACCCTCCAACCCCTTCTTTTTACCAAATCATCCCTCTTGCATTGTCTCTCTCCCCACCTCTCTCTCTCTTTCACATCCCTACTGGCTTCCTTCAAAACATCCCTACTGAACGTGCATCCATCTCCTCAAGCAGCATATCTCTACCCACTCTCTTGTGGTTTCATCACCACCACGGCACCACCACCACCATTGCCACCATCCTTCATCCAGCACTCAATGCACCCACTTCCTTCCCTCTCACAACATCTTTCTAGTTTTTGGTCTGTTGCCTATCCACCACCAACCCTCTCTCACCGCCACCTTCATCTTCTTAACCTACCACCACATCTCTCCTTCTCCCCCCTCCCCCTCTCTCTATCTTTTTTTCTTATTTTTCTTTTTACGTCTACCCCTCTTCTTCCACACTCCCATTCATTCTTTCCAGTCTTGCATCCCTCCTCAGTCCCTCCTCCCAAACACCCCCCCCAAACCTTCTTCCACAGAGCATTTCTTTCTCTCCCATGTTAGGTTGTCACCAGCATACATCTTCATACTTCTTTCATCTTCCTACCACCATCTTTCTTCCTCGCTACTCTCTTCCATCCCCACATCCCACCCTCACTCCCACCACCATCTCCCCACCCCACAGACTGCCTCTCCATCCCCCATTCCTCCATCCCATCCCACCCTCACTCCCACCACCGTCTCCGCACCCCACCCTACCCCACAGACTGCCTTTCCACCCCCCATTCCTCCACTCCCTTCCTTCCCACCTGTCCTCCTCCTGGCCATCTGACTGGTCTACTGTGCGGTGCGCTAGCTGCTGCTTCTCCTTCCCCCTTCCCTCTGCCTCCAGACACAGTCTGTCATCCCCGCTCAGATCAGTGGCCAAGACAGGGGAGCAAATGGTCAACCAAATTCATTCAATTCAATTAGCCTCCTTTGCTCCCCGGGCCCTCCTCCCAATCTGCATTTGCAGTCTGCTGTGGGAAAACGCTACGCTATGAAGCTGCGTAATGGAGAAGAGGAGGAGGAGGAGGAGGAGGCCCGTGGATGGCCGCAGAGGAAGGGGAAAAAAATAAGCACATTGCTCGTCTTATCTACTTGGGATGTGACGCCACTCTAATCATTGGCCACCTGTGAGCTGAAGAGACAGATGTGGTTTTGAAATTGGACCTGATGGCTAGTAAAAAATGAGGCCAGTCACACGTGTGAGTGTACTGGCGCGTGACTTTGCATTTCTGTGTGTGTGTGCGTGTGCGTGTGCGTGTGCGTGTGTGTGTGTGTGTGTGTAGGTTTGTGTATACAGTCTATGCTCTGTGGCGGCATATTTGTGTATCTGTGGTCTCGCATACGTGAATTCATTTGTTCCTGTGGTATGCATCTACGAGCGATGTATAGTATATGTTTGTGTGTATTTCCATGGTTCTGCCAGATAGCTTTTGCATATGTTATCTTTGTTGAGTGGTGCATACTATGCACGTATTGCTCTGAAAATTTGCCTACATCTTGGTATGCTCAAGCTGATTCCTTTTTAGTGCTGAGCTGTCTTTCTGAGCTGTCTTTATCTGTAACCCCTTTGCACAGAGCCACTGTTATAACCTTAATCTTTTTTCACTTAATATGTTCAGTAATGTCATATCACTGCTGTTATGTGTGGTTGAGTCTTTTTAGCAATAAAAAATAGGCCTACTGGTGAAAAGAGGCTATGGAGGTCAGCACTCTGAGTACTCTTGCTCTTGTGTGTTCAGTGTCCTGCACAAAGAGGTGGAAAGGCCTAGCTTCAAAAATGTCTGGTGTTCCTTAATCCTAATTGGCACATCATAGCAGCCATGGAGATGAGCTAATTAGTGAGATAACTAAGTTGAGCGCACAGGTAGAACCAGTGGACAGTTAGCCTGGGCGAAAGCGACTGTTGACTCCGTCAAACAGTCTGGCAAAAGCCAAGAGGAATCCATCTCCGTGGAGGGTGGGAGATGGTCTGATCTTACTCTGACATTTAAATTCATTGGAGTTCCGAATTCAAATTAAAACCCATATTGCGCTTTATTAGCATGACTGTTACGATATAGCGTCACAAAAGCATACAAATAACAAAACAAAAGTGTAAATATAGTTACCTTAACCAATCAGTAATGGACTTCGCGGGTGAGTTCTGCGTCACCACTCTCAATTATTTGCTGATTGGCTAAACACAGAGAGAACCGAGCTGGATGCTTTTGCCAGACATTGTGTGGAGCCAAAATCTTTGGGTGGAGTACATAGGATTGCGGTGCCAGGCTAGTGGACAATAGCCTCTTTGTGCAAATGGGCACGCCAACAAGCCTGTTTACTCTTTGCCGAAAAGACTCAATGACATCATAACACCACTGCTGTATGACTTTACAGAGACTAAAGTAGCAGATTAAGACTTTGGTGACAGTAATGTTATGACATTACGCAAAATGGGTTAACTTCCTGAAGCAAGACGTTTATCAACTCTATACTGAATGTTTCTGTTTACTCGTATGTGGATTTGTTCCTTTGCTTGTGACCTTCACTGAGTTTTGTACCTGTCAGAAATTCTTGCTGAAAACTTAGCCTCTATGGTTTTGTATGTCTGTGCCTTCATGTTATTTTCTTTTGTGTGTGTGTGCAATGTTGTGTACTTCACTTTTTTCTTGGCTGTCAGCGAATTGAGTATTTGGTTGTCTGTGTTTTTTGTGCAACTATAGGCCTATGTCTATGTTAATGCATCTCTGTAGGTGACTTTCTTTGTTATTGTCAGTGTGTGTGTGTGTGTGTGTGTGTGTGTGTGTGTGTGTGTGTGTGTGTGTGTGTGTGTGTGTGTGTGTGTGTGTGTGTGTGTGTGTGTGTGTGTGTGTGCGCGCGCGCGCGCGCCTAACACCATTCTCTTCAGGAAAACATCAGTGTGTCTGGGTGTGATTTTGTGCACTGACCTTCCTCTGTGCTTGCAATGCCAGTCCTTTGTGTATTTGTAAGTGTGTGCGTGTGTGTGCGTGTGTATGAGTGTGTGTGTGTACGGTGTGTGTCCATGGCACTCTGCCCCCGCCTGTGGTCCACCCGTAGTGCTGATTGAAGACCAGCCACACTCCATCTCTAAACCATTTCTGTCCGGCAACGTTCTTCCCCATGTAATTACTTGACCCCTAATAATGGTCGAGGGGTCCGACAGTCACGGCGAGCCGAGTGTCTAGAAGAGAGCGCTGCTGGCCAAACTCTCCGGCCTTTGTACCCATCTTTTATGTCTGCGAATTATAGATTAGTGCACAGGAGAGCACACTAAACGCCGCTCTGAAAGCAGATTATATATAGCCACTGATTAAGCCACAGACGGGAACATGACCTACATGCATAACATTTCTCCATCGTTATGCCACTGCAAAAGGAATACGTTCAGAGGCCTTTACAGCTGGGAAAATTGCTCTAATTATAACGCCGTGTCATATTTCACTGTATATCTTGCCAAGGCAGTTTTTTCCCATTATTAGGCTAATGCTTTGCCGAGTGTCAATGACAAAAAAGTTGAACGGGCCCTTTGAGGTGCGTTGCGAGACTGGCAGGCACAAGGAGGATATAAAAAGTATATAGCTGCCTACACCCATCTGTCACAGAAGGCTCTGGAATGAAAATCAAGGAAATGAAAGTATAAAACAATGACACAGCTGATGAACCCAAAATTGGGTTCCTCCTCTGCTCTCCCCAGCCCTCCCTCCTGAGTGAGTGAGTGAAATATTCTGTGGGATATCAAACGGTGGGGATTGAAAAGAGGGGCCTTGTTTCCTTCTCTCATCAATCTCAACGCATCGGCTGCCGATGGTAACTGGACGTCCCGCAGCTCTGAATGGCCCCTGCAGGGCACGTGTGACATGACGAGATGGAGAGAGAGAGAGAGAGAGAGAGAGAGAGAGAGAGAGAGAAGACGCTAAAGAGAGAGAGAGAGAAAGAAAGAGAGAGAGAAGATACAGACAGAGGGCGCAAAAACGCGCGCGCGAGAGAGAGAGAGAGAGAGAGAGAGAGAGAGAGAGAGAGAGAGAGAGAGAGAAGATGGAGACAAAGAGAGAGAGAGAAACAGAGAAAGAGAGACAGATAGAGACAGAAAAAGAAAGAGAGAAAGAATGGAGTTAGCAAACAGCCGGGTTCCAAAAAGACAAAGACAAGGTGAGTGTGAACGAAAGGGAGGGAGGGGGGAAATAGGATTGAGAATCTTTTTTCCCTCCCATCAGCCACCTGAGCTTGATTTAACAGCCCTGCTTCCTGCGAGTGGACATGTGATTATACAGCCCGCCTGGCCGTCCCAATATGCCAGGCCATCTCTCCATCGCCCTCCATCTTTATCTCTGCCTCCTTATGCTCTCCTCTTTTTCTCGTTTACTGTCTCCCCTCATCTCTCCCAATCTGCCATTCTGCCACTCTCGCTACCTCTCTCTCCCTCTCCCTCTTCCTCTCACCCATTCCCACACCTTTTGAAATGGATGAGGTACTTTTCATACTCTTTACTTTTCCGCAAGTTTAGGGTCATTCCCTCTGTCTCTCTATCTCCCTGCCTGTTTCTCTGTCTCTTTCTCTTTCCTTCCTTTGTCCATTTCTATGCATCCTCATCTCATACCCTTTCCCTTTTTCTCCGGCCCCAAGCGTATCACCAGTCCATTCTTCCTTCAAATACATACTATACCTCCCTCCATCTATCCATTACACATCACCACTAATCTTATGTGCAGCCGGTGTCTACACTGCAGCACAGTGCTCTGCTCTGCCCTGCTGTGCTGTGCTGTGTGCACTTCTGAGTGTGGAGGAGAAGAGGGAAGAGGAAGAGGAGGCAGTGGAAGCAGGGGAGGTCTGATGAGCAAGATCAAAACCGCTGGCGCTGAAAGATGAAACGGTGCGCGCCCGACAGGCCGCGAGGAGCCGCAGCAGAATGTAAAAGGTCTCTGCCATTGTACTCCGCACACGAGAGAGAGAGAGAGAGAGAGAGAGAGAGAGAGACAGAGACAGAGAGAGAGAGAGATGTGCTGAAAGCATGTCCTTCATGGACTATTAGACAAAGCAGGAGGGGAGATGTGGCTTGTGTGAACGGGAGCAGAAAAGTATTGGATGTTCAGTTAGACATCTGAGGGGACTGAATCATCGTTTTTTAAAGGCTCCGACTGAGTGGAGATTCAGCTATGCATACGACGTGGCGTCTTAGTGGGTTACGGTATGGCAGCCGCTTCATTACCCCAGTGTAATGTCTCATGGTCAACTTCTTGGCAGATCTCTTGGGGCGCATTTATCACAGCACTACTAATCATATATTTGGGTTCAAAATGGGCACTTTGAGCACTAGAACTCTTCATTTCATTTCAATTATTTCGTCTCTATGTTAAGTCTACATCTTTTATTCACCAAATACTGATTTAATGGGCACACTCCCGCCCTTCCCTCTTCTTTTTAAGATAACTGTCCCATATGATGTTCTTTGGATTAGGGGTCACACAGCTGACAGCAGACAGCTGAATTGATTATTCTGGGTTTTTTTTTCCGTTTCGTTTCGTTTTAAAAGAAACCACCCTGAAGCAACTGCCCTTATTGACCTTTCACCACTTTTTCTTAGAACCTCTCATCATAAAAAGTCTAAGACTGGCCAAATAAACACTGGGTCAATACTGTTCCATGTTTTGAGCATTCATGTTTTGAACTTTTCAGCAGCAGTCATCTTACAGTGACTTCACATTGCCTCGCCTTCCTCTCAATGCTCTGAATGCTAGTCTGAGCGAAGCCAAATAGTCTCCACTTGTGTGTGTGATGCTCATAGAAGATACTACGTTCTGGCCCTACCATGGTGCAAATGGTAGGGCACTCGTCTACAATGCGGCCGACCCGGGTTCGATTCTGGCTCGGGTCCTTTGCCGACCCTTCCCCGTCTCTCTCACCCCACTTGTTTCCTGTCCATGTCTTCACTGTCCTGTCTCAAATAAAGGCAAAAAGCCCAAAACATTTTTTTAAAAATGAGATACATTGGAAACTGCAGCAGTGGGTGCTCTTGGGAGTTTGGATTCCCTGCTGAAGTTGTTGTGGTAATGACTAGTGATTGCGACTATACCTGACTGAACAAAGTAGTGAGAAATGGAGAAGTCAGAGTATGATACACACACAGAGAAAGACCTCGGCTTCACCCACTGAATACACATCACAAAGGAATCCATTTTTTTCCACAGTGCACAATGTGTTTTCTATGAATTTATTGAATACAAATATGATTATGGGTTTACTGTGTGTACCACAAAATACATTAATAAAAGATGTTGAAGCTAGGGGGACCTGCCCATGTGAAAACCATATTTTCTTCTCGCATTCTTTCATTAATCACATAAAGCCAACCAAAACTTAATTCATATCGACCGTGAAGACACACCATCTTTGGATGATGGCAATTTAAAAGGCGCCCATCATGTTCATGGCTGACTTGAAAAATATCAATGCTTTGCCGCCCGGAACCTCCTCTCCTCCTCCTTCTACCCTTCCTCCAATTGTTCAAATTCTTCTCTCATTACTCCTTATCAAAGCGCTGATCTACGGCCATAAAACGGCAACCAAACAGCACTGAAACACATTACACGTAATGCACATGGCACAGGGCGATACCATTCGGCTGATGAATGTGAGACAGAGCCACTCAAGTGAGAAGCACTCAATTCAGCACGTGCCTGTAGCACTGGCGACTGGCAAGGCATTGCAGCCATACTGAGCAGCAAGGCGGCTACACACTAATATCAAAGGCCTGCGCGTCTCATATTTCATGTCTGTCACTTCCCCACACCCTAGGAAACACACCCCCAACATACATATAAACATATGGCATATGTATGAAGTCATATGTACGGTATGTAGGAATGTAAACATCTTCAGTGAAAATGCATTCCACAAGGCAAAATTGAAACAGTGCGGTCTCGAATCGCAACAAATCAGACAATTTCATCATCCTGTCGTGTGGGGTAGTGATTGGAAACTTGTCTTGATAAGGAGACGGGAGTAGTGTTAGCGCCTTCACTCACTCAACACACGCACGCACACAAGCACGCACGCACACCTCCGGCTTGCTTTGGTGTGTGGGTGTGTGTCTGTATATGTGTGTGTGTGTATGTATGTGTGTGTGTGCGTGTGTGTGTGGTGAGGCAGATGGGTGTTCGGTGACCTCACCACCTGAACATATGCCCCTGCAGCAGGTTAAGGAAGGGGCGGGGATCGTAAATGTCCGCGCACAGTTCAGAAGGCGATAAACACACGGCAGTCGGCGCGGCAAGGTGCAATGCACGTCCACGGCACTGGGCGTAAAATATACTGCCCCCGCGGCTGTGTTTGCGTGAACTTTATGTTCCGTTCTCTCCTCCTTATGCAACTCGAGAGTCTGCACAACGCGGCCCCATTAAATTGTCATAAATAAAAATGCTCCCGCTGATGTTTTTTAAAGGAAAAGTATAGGCTTGTGTCGGCAACCAATTAAGGTTGACTCTGGGCTTTCCATCTACCATATAATTACAAGATTACTGATTTCAACACTTGGTGCATGCAATGAAAGACACTGGCACTTAATGGAAAAAACACATAACAGTATATATAAAAGTAGTTTCTTCCTGATTGCATGAACACTTCATTGATCAGACAACGAAAGGAACAGAATAATATTTAGACAGATGTAATGAATATATACTGTATAAAATGGACACGGATGGTCCCTTGAAAAACATTTCCCTACCCTTGAAAAACATTTCCCTTTGAGCAACAGCACCCACTGCACAAGGATCTTTCTTACATCATACAATAGGCAGTGCTGCTTCCCATGAACGCTTCTTGAACTACCAGAATATCCATGTATGTATTCAGAACTATTCTAAATCTAAGTATCTATTCAGTGACCCACGATAACTCTTCATACACTGTCTGTTGCAACTTGCTACAGTTGTGACTATATAACCATTAATTCAATACAGCAGGTTGGATGAGGGGCCTGATGTGGATGCTAATTGTTATTTACCTGCTCCTTGCTACGTGTGTATGTGGCATTCTCAAGCATCAACTGAATAAATGAAACAGATCGTATTCAGCTAACGAGCAGATTTGTTTCCATTGCTACTGGGAATTTGGGAAATTGCTTTTTTTTACCATGCTGTCTTCTACAAGAAACCTTGGGCTAGCTAGGCAATCCAAGTGAAGTGAACACTTTGAGTGAGTGCAAATGCATAACTTCAGGGGTCCCTGAGCACCCCCTGAACACTCCGAGTGCGTGCCCTGAATAAACACAAACATGGAAATCCCCAAAGAAACCTGCCTGGTTTGCATGTCAATTTCCTTTCAAAAGGCTACGGCAGCCCCACAGGGACAAGTCTGTTCATTAGGTTGCCCGATTCAGACGCCGGCTAGCGGTGAGGTGCGTGCTCCCCGAGCCTCCAGGTCGCATCAGCATACCCAATAATCTCACTCCAAAATCAAAGGCAGCTTTATAAACAAATCAATACCCTGCGATGCATTTATTTGCTACTCAAAAAAGCAAGGAGCTGAGTCAAAGGCATGCCTCCTGTTAGCAAGGGACAGATCATGCAGCAAATTTATTCAAAAGCTACAGAGGGTAAGAAGAGCGAGGAAAAAAGACCTCAAGATGAAACATGTTACGTAACTACAGAAAAAAACAAAACGCTTCACTGTGGAAAATCCATATTTCATACAAATAAACATATACATTTGCCAATATACAGACCCACACAGAAGGTCTATGATCAAGATGACAAAATTGAGATCACGTTGAAGGCAAAAAGGAGACCTGTTGACATATTTTTTATCAGGCACAAGCAGGCATCTGAGCTCCCTCCACATCGATATCACACCAGCTAAACACCCAGGGGACCTCAGAAGGCCAATGTTAAAAGAGGAGCTAGAGGCCAATCCCTTGGATAAATGTCCCCAGTCAAACTTAAACAGGCCTTGAATCCATGTAAGGTCTTACACTTAAAGCCTATTCCTCGCGAGCAGGACCACCACAGCAGTCTGTCTACACATTTGCAGAGCCAAACCACCATCCAGTGGCAAATAGATTCGTCATGGCAAATAGAATCTGTCATGAGGGATTGCACACTTAGCAAGGAAGGTCTCACACCTTCCATGGCCCCCGCAAGATAGCATTATCACAGTGTAATTACAGTGTGGAGTGACAGCAATCTGAATGGGGTATAGTACAGTGTATGAATTCATGTGCCCTTCTTTGCCACAGCGCAAGCAGTGCACTGACAATTGATTTCCTGTTGCAATTGCATGACCAAAGGTTGTGGCACCTGAGAATGTAGTTAGAGGAAAAGAGAAATCGTCGGCTTTGTTGCTGATAACCTTCAACACATTCCCCCCTTTTTAAAAAGTTCAGTAAAAAAACATAATGACTTTCTCTCAGATTGATTTGCTTTCAGACCGACTGGAAATGATAAATCCATAATCTTAGGACAGACGCGAGTCCCAATGCCACTATTGCCGACTGAAGGACACAGACATTTTATGAGGACCTTTTCCTGGCCACACAATAATTCCTCTTATGACAGGCCCAGACCAGAGTACAATACTAATATTCTTGTCTACGTACGTTTGTGCTGTAAAAAAATCGCTAATTGGAAACATCTCTCAATGGAACAATGAAGTCATCTTCCTAAAACATTAACAGGATGAAAGTGAAGGATCTGACATAATCAGCTGAGGTAGCCTAATAGCAGTCCTCTAATGTAATTTCCCATCTGATCTCTGCCCGCTTCCCTCTTCGGGAGAAATACCAGCACTTGACTTGACGGCAAGTAGTTTCATCCTGCCGGCTGCTGCATCTGATTTCATTCACAAAGATAATAGAGGATAATTTTCCGAATCTGTCAAGATAACGCAGAGGATTCTGGTGTGCGGAGTATAAGCAAAGCCAATGAGTTATGTCTCCTGGGTTTGACACTGAGGTAAACCTTCACTGAAACGTGTCTGCTCTCTATCACTTTCTCTCTCTCCTGTCTTGTCAGCGCTCTCTCCATCCAGCCCCCCGCCCTGTCTCTCGCTCTCTGTCTTTCTGTCGCTCTCTTTCTCTTTCTCTCTCTGTCTCTCTCTGTCTCTCTCTCTCTCTCACTCTGTCTCTCTCTCTGTCTCTCTGTCTCTCTCTCTCTCTCACTCTGTCTCTCTGTATGTGTGTGCATGCGTACCTCTATGTGTTTGTGTGTGTGTTTGTGTTCGTGCGTAAAAAATGACTTCATGACTTATTGTGAAGACATACTTTTCCATGTGTCACTAAAAAAACACTGTACACAACTGCTGGCGTAATGCAAATAACACTGTAAGAGGAAGCACACTGCACAATCAAAGGGAGCTTTGCCAACAACAAGTCAGACTGTCGAGCGGCCAATATAAATAAACCAAGACTTCCAGCCGAGGCGAGGCCACCACCACCACTATGATAAACACACTGCACATATAATATAGTATATCTACTCAAGAGCAGCGGGAGATGAACCGAGGGAGATAGGCCTATTCTGGAGCAGCGGGTAGCATAAGGACACAGTGCAGAGAGAACAGAACAGGGGGACTTTTGAGGATTCAACTGGAGCTCATCACAGTTTCATTTTGAGGTGTGACTCGAAAGGGCCCTGAGAGAGCTCATCAAAAGGGAGTCGCACAAAGAGAACAAACGTCACCTTTGGAGAGAGAGCGAGAGAGAGAGACAGAGAGAGAGACACAGACACAGAGAGGCAGAGAGAGGTGTTCTATTGTGGGACCCTCGCATGCAGGTATAGAGAAGAAGCAATTTATCTACTTTTACATGACTGGGTCAGATCAAGAGCCAAGGACTACACAAGGACCCACCAGAGGTCACCAAAATTAATCTGCGTTATCTTTGCGAGTTTGATTTATAATGACTCTGTATATTTTTATAACCTTCAAGGATAATGCGTAAGCTGCCTTTCAACACTCATGTAAGTTCACATCCATAATATAATAAAAAAGCAATACAGTCTCTCTCTATGTAGAAAATTAAGACTGAACTTGAAAGGCCTTTTCCAGTTTCTTTAACATGGCTTCATGCTTTGCACACCAATGGTATGTAAAGCTATAGGAAGCCAATAGAAGAACCAAGAGTACATCTCTCCATATCTGTCACTTGCCCAACAGCGTGTTTTGAATCATTAAAACAGGACATGTCTGTTTTAGTACATCCCAAAAACAAATGAATTTAATTATAACAGTCCCATTTATTTACACTGACATACTGTATAAATGTTTCTTGACAAGAAGAGTTAACACTTGTTGAGGTAAGATAGCTATTGACAAATGGAAAGCAAGTGATGTTACACTGGAGACGCATAGCATGTGGGTGTTCCATACAAATGAAAGTGAGGGACTCAAGTCATTTGTTACTCGTGCTGAATGACTAGTTTTGAGAAATGCTCTGTCCATACACCCCCTACTGTAAACGAAATGTGCAAATGCCCAGAGCATACAGACTCTTTCAAGCGCCATCAATCTTTCCCTCAGATGCAGCCTGCAGCGGTGAGCAACACAAGGTCCCTTTGAAATGTAAACAGCAGACATAAGCATTACACTTTCATCTTCTTTATGGTTTGTACAGTATGACTTCAAACAAGGCTTCAAACAGGATGTAAGGTTGTACGTTGGGGAAATGACAGTGGGCAGTCATTAATGTTCATCATAGGGATGATGTTCACTTTCAAGACCTGTCATTGTACTTTTCACTATACTGTAGTAAATCTAACTTGCCTTAGAAAAAAATCAAACTCCAATTCAAGTGTACCATAAGTAATCATAAATTAGCCTTCTACGTGAAGAAATGAAGTTTACCGTGTCACATGTTTCTGTATCTACTGTGATAAATTGTTAATCTTTTCATATAAAAAATCAACACATGCATGAACTGAAAAGCAAAACGCTGCATTTTGGGGGGAAAGCTGTTAGCTGCTACAATAAATCCATTAATTGCACATAAAAGCCCACTGTTTGCAAAAAAATCACAATCCAGTTCAGGAGTTCAAAGTGTAATCTACAGGGTTCATTTTTCTCTTTGAGTGTATAAAACACATATTTATAACCGTTCTGAAATTAAATGAAAAATGAAAAATGATTTTTCACAGTGAGGCACTTTTCCTGTGATCTCTACAGATACGGTAAATGGGAAGACTAAGAAAAAAACACATCTGCCTTAGGGGAAGCAATTAGTACCACGACCGTTTAAGTTCAAACATTAAATCAAAATGTTCACTTTTTTGCAGTGCACGAATGCCTGTTAGTCCATTTTACCTCACCATCGCCACAAATAATATCTCTATGAGCTTTCACCACAGGCAGCTGTGTGTTTGTGCTTGTCAATAGGCTACATCACACTTCGTTTACTGAAAAGGGGGGGAGAGAGGAGAAGGACATGTCGATGAGAAAAGATGAGCGATGAGCGATGAGGAGAGGGGGAACATAAGGTTAATGGCAGACATACTGTACTGTACGGTAAGTATGTTAGATTTCAACCAGCCAAGCTAAGACAAAAAGACAGTGTGCGCTGTCTGGCACTTAAGCACTTCTTAAACGGCAGCATGTCATCCTGAAAGCCATGGGATCTTCGACTAATGGCGCACTCCACCGAGCTAATGGCAAATGAGGCCATAGCAGATTTTTTTCTCTCTCTCTTGTAGAGCAAATCCTGTGCTTTTTAAGGCTAAGCAAACATAGAAATATATGTTGTGTTCGCAAGCTTATCCCAGAGATGCATGGTTAATATACTATACATATGTTGTGTGTGTCTCTGTGTGTGTGTGTGTGTGTGTGTGTGTGTGTGTGTGTGTGTGTGTGTGTGTGTGTGTGTGTGTGTGTGTGTGTGTGTGTGTGTGTGTGTGTGTGTGTGTGTGTGTGTGTGTGTGTACGCTCCAAGTGTTGAATTAACAACTGCAGTTTCAACTGTGTGTCTGTGTGCATGAGTGTGGCACTAGTGACTAAGTGGATGTAAGATGTAGCTCAGTGTTGCTTTAGCATAGATTACCCAAACACAGGGATGTCTTCATCAAATCCTTAGACCACTGAACACGGCAAGGCAACATGCTCACAAAGCACCTCAGAAACAAACAGACTTGTAATCCTGCCTCTTCGGAAAGAGCAGTAAACACACAAGTAGGGAAGCTCAGAAGACAAACAGACACTATGAAGACAGGAACAGAAGCCACCTTGTGTGTGTGTGTGTGTCTGTGTGTGTGTGTGTGTGTGTGTGTGTGTGTGTGTGTGTGTGTGTGTGTGTGTGTGTGTGTGCGTGCGTGCGTGAGCATGAGAGAGGAAGACAGAGAGAGAGAGAGAGAGAGAGAGAGAGAGAGAGAGAGAAAGGGAAAGAGAAACAGGAAGAGATGGAGAGTGACTGAGTATGAAAGGATTATAGAAAAAAGACAGAGAGAAAAGTGTGTCTCTTTGTTGTTTGTGTGACTGCGTACGTGTATGTGTATGCGTGTGTGTTTCTGTGCACGGAAGCGTGTGGGTGCGCGTCTGTGTGTGCACCTAAGATCAATTATGCTTACACTAAATGCCTCCCGCCACCACTGTTGTGTTTGCTAAGCTACAGATGCTCCGATTAGCCGGGCCAAAAAAGCCTCCCTTTACTCTCCCTCACGCTCTCGCTCTCCTCACCGCCTCCTCTCCCTCCCTCCTTACCTCTCCTCCAATCCCTCTCCTCTCCTCCATCCATTCTTCTCCTCTCCTCCCTACCTCCCTCATCTCCCTTCCTCTCCACACCCTCTCCTCCTCTCGTCTGTTTCCCGAACGAGAGAGAGAGAGAGAGAGAGAGCTCTATGCACAAACCAGTGATGGGGCCCTCGCTCATTTCTCTCTCTCCTCCCTCTCTCTCTCTCTCGCTCCGCCAGCTCTCGGAGTGGTCCGTCAGCGGGAGTGTAAAATCTCTAGGTCAATAACCATGTTTGGCCAGGGCCGAGACAGATGGCCCGGCGCAGGCAGGGGGAAATGTGGCCCGGCAGGCGCCGCGCTCAGCACTCCTCCTCCTCCTCCTCCTCCTTCTCTCCTCCTCCTTCTTCTTCTCTCCTCTCCTCCTTATCCTCTCTCCATCCTATCCACTCCATCTCTTCTCTTCCGACTCGTCCTCTCCTCCAATCCTTCTTCTCCTCTTCTCATACCTCTGTCTTCTCCTCTCCTCTCTCCCCTTCCTTCACCTCCTCTCCTCTCCTCTCCAGCCCTCCCTCTCTACCTCTCATTCTCCTGCCCTCCTCTTCTCCCATCATTCTCTCCTCTCATTCCCTCCCCTCCCTTCAACACCCATCCCACACCCCCCCTGCCCCCCTCAAGCTGCAACGCAGCACCCAGCCGCTCGCTCGAGTCACGCATCACTAACAAGTAGCAGAGAGAAAAGTTGACAAAGACAAGGCAAGAGAGGCAACAAAAGGCAAGGGGGAGAGAGTGTACATATGCCAGATACACAAACACGCAGACACACACACACACAAACACGCAGACACACACACACACACACACACACACACACACACACACACACACACACACACACACGCACGCACACACAAACACACACACACACACACACACGCCTGCAACACATACACTTGTAACTCTCGATCTACCTCATTCTCACATGCACATACTGTATACAAGCAGGCACACAGGGAACACATACATGCACAAAACAAATACAGAGAAAATCACAGACACACAGCGAACACACACGCACGCACGCACGCACGCACGCACGCACGCACGCACGCACGCACGCACGCACGCACGCACGCACGCACGCACGCACGCACGCACGCACGCACGCACGCACGCACGCACACACACACACACACACACACACACACACACACACACACACACACACACACACACACACACACAGCAAAAACAACACCAAAACAATCCCTAACCCTAACGTGTCAGTAAGGAAATGTTTTTTACACTGTTACTTTTACCAGTAACAACAAACCTACCCCAGCAAAAGGGGTCGAAACATGTGGGGTCCAGGATTTGGGCCCAACATGGAGCGAGGGCCCCAGAATGTGGGTGTACTCCAATAGCAGTGGCCTCACAAAGATAGATTGGTGTAGTACTCACACACACACACACACACACACACACACACACACACACACACACACACACACACACACACACACACACACACACACACACACACACACACACACACACACACACACACACACACACAGCACTCGCAGGGCTTGAACTACTACTGTATGCCTCAACAAGAGAGTGTTAGTAGGCGCTGTATTTCCGTTCCGAACACGGTTATAAACACTGCCAAATGTATGCTTAAGTAAACAGGTCATTAAAGTAGCACACAACCCCCCGCTGCCCAAGACAATGTCAAATGTTTGCCAGCGGCAATGCTACTGTTTGATTAGGCAGTTTATGGGGGTTTATATCATGGCCCGATCCATCAGTGGGTATGCAATCAACACACAAAACCCGATGTTCCTGGCAAGTGGCGCTGCAACGAAACGCGTTTGAGCTATGATGAAAGATCCGCGAAACGCGCCTGCCAGGCCATTGCAACGTTTTGCATTATTTAGCGCGCTGGTTTACTTACCGCCGACCGACGCGGCTTCACGTCAAATTAATAACGGAAAAGGAACCAATGGTTAATTAAAGGTAATTCAAACACAATTACCTCCTCTATGTGACACTGTGGACACATGCAACAACTTGCGTGACACCTTACAGAGATGCCCTGTAATTACCAAAGCAATTATCTTCAGTCTCCGCATGGACTAATGGCTTGGCATATGGCAAAACATCCACTGTAGAAAAGGCAATGGGTGAAATAGAGCCCGAGCAAATACAGGCCTACTGCTGCATGTATTTAATGGAAACTCATTAGAAACAGCCGATAATTATAGGGAATGCAGCACCCGAGGATGATTATATGCCATACACAAAAAAGGAGGAAAAAACATTACTGCATTGTGAAGGTGCTGAAATTGCAAACCAAACTGGTGACAACTGGTGGTTGGAAAGGCAACGGACTTTACACAAATGTGTTGCTTGCCAAGGCTATTATTATGCACTACCTCCTCTGTATAGCGATAAAACTTGAGGATATTTTTTTTACTTTGTTTCTGACATGAACCTTTCTTTATATTGCTCTCATGGCTTGACACTAAACTCAGCCAGAACAGACATAGCCCAGTGAAAAGCAATTATAGCCGAGGTTGTCAAATACCTTCAGAGTCAGACAGTGTAAGCCAAAACATTGTACCGTGACAGTAAGGCAATATATCTACCTCCTGTGTGTGTTACCTTGCAGTGCTTTTTGAAGGAGATTTGTAAAGACATGCTTTCATGCTCCTGAAAATTACAATATAATCGCGTATAGCTCAGTTACACTAACACGTCTAGATTTGGCATTCCATGGGCACTTTCGCACCAAAGACTTCTGGGGGACTCATTGAGATAAACTGCCCACTAGGGAGCCTTTCCCCCACAGCTCCCATAACTGCAAGGGCTGTTTTCTGATTGCATTTGTACTGGCTGTAGGAATGCGATGGTGATGTAACTGCAATGTAAACGGAGCAACTGTACATTTAGAGGAAAAAAACAAACCTATATAGCAGACCAACCCAGACCTTGCAGATGGCCATGTTTGTATAACTGTACAGCACAGACCACCTACAATTTAAAAACGGTATTACGGTGACCCACAAATGTATAACCCAGCCTGCCTGCTAATCCAGCAACTGTACCTACCACGGCTGTAATACTCAAGGCTGGTCTTGGTCTTGAATTTGTCTCAGTCTTGGCCACTGGTCTTGCCAGATACCAGTATACCGCAACGTTTGGTCTTGACCAAGTCTGTCTTCATTTTGTTTAGAACAATGCCCATCAAAAATTCTAGAGGGAAGCTTGGCAATAACCCGTCCTATAAAAATATATTCACAGGTGCATCAGATCTGTCTGACCCTCAAACGTTCACGTAATTGTCATTCATTATTTCCATTCATTTACTTTGTACACAGACTGACAAGCAACTCGATCTTGACTCGACTCAAATATTTTTGGACACAGTCTTGTCTTTGACTTGAATCTCTTCACTCTACCTTGACTCGATCAAGACCAGTCCGGGTCTTGGACTTTTGTTGGACTCAAAGACGGTCTTCAATTCACAACCCTGGTAGCTACCTACAGTGCCCAACATGATCAAGCCAAGTGTCAAAGCTGGGAGCTTGTGGAGATCAGCTGTGGTCAGCAGTTTGTAACTGCACAACACTGTAGACTGCTGCCAGCCCTTCAATCTGCCTCTCATTATTGACCTGTCAAAGTCACTGACATACAGTACATGCATTAGCAAAAAGCCTTTTCAACACACTGCTCAGCAGCAGACAAACCCTCCTTGTCATGTGTTGGCTTGTTAAAGTCCTCAAAACCACTGCTGACAGCTACCTCTTACTATGGATTTTTTAAAAAGAAGCAGGTATGTAATGTTTCACTGTCATTCAGGATCAATCGCCCATCACCAGGTTCTCGTTTAATATCACCTAATGCTTCCGTATTTCATATAAAGTAAATACCCTGAGGCTGGAGAGTTGGTGCCTAGTACACCAACAGATGTTGGTGCCTAGAACCATGATCTGTCTGTCAGAGAAGATGGCATTTCCTGCAAAAGCTCTAAAGGCACGAATAGACCAAGCGCGACATGAGCGATTCCAGCGACGGAAGTAATTGACTTTGTATTGAGTCGCGCGACAGAAGCGATTCGGGCAACTAAAGGTGATTTGCGCGACTTGAGCGACAGTTTGCGCAAATAGTGATGCGGTTCAGCGACAGCCATCACAGCCAATGGGAATGTTGGAATGCTTGCATTCTGCTTTTAACGGACATACTCGATCACTTCTATCGCTTGCATCGGTCTTGCAGCACAGTCCAGCAATTCTCTGTTGCTTGATCTTGTCGCGACCTGTGTATTGGCCTGATAAGAACTATGAATTGAAGTTCTTCCATCCACTCTGAAGGTGCCTAATCATACACTTCTGTATAACTGTCAATAAGGAAGTGTATCAGCAAAAAAATGCTCAATGACTGAGTGCTGGTGCAGTGAATGTGTCAAATATTACAGGCCTCCAAAAATGAATCAATCAGTGTCTGGTGGCGCCATGATTGATTACGTGGGTGCAAAATGAGTCTATGGGCTTCACGTCATAAATTCTAATGCTTTATGTTGATTTCATTATGCACTCAATCCATACGACTATGGTACTCTCTCTCTCTCTTGCTCTCTCTCTCTCTCTCTCACTCACTCTCTCACTCTCTTTCTCTCTCTGTCAGTCTTTCCATCTGCTTTTTCTTCGGCTTGCTCTCTCCTCTCCTCTGCTCCAGAGTCCTGTATCTGTGTTTCCCAAGCCCACAGCAAAGACTCCAAACATAACCCACGCTTCAGACAAACTACAAACCCCCTCGCTGAATGGCCGTCCAGGCCCCAGACATTTATGTCCTTATTTGGCCTATGGTTGTTTCAGTCAACAGTGCCGTAGATAACATTAAAGTTTATATTTGTTAACAGATCTGCGAGTTCACACCATTAGTCAGGCTGACAGGCCACTTTAAAAGCTGCACTGCACCTCGTCTATTGAAGAGCAGGGACGGCTGTCTTTCATCAAAAAGCCTTCAATCACATACAGCCAGGCCCACTGGCCGTAATCCACTTTCCACTTTTGCATCACATAACAATGAATCGGATTTTAAAACATGGTCCAGGCTACCACTGACTTACCGTACGTACTGCGCAGATCCTGAAGCGTGGTGCAATATTAAATATCACATCCACAGTAAGCATTATGATGTAAACCAATGCAGTAGTAGTATACAGAGTAACGCCTCCTGCCAGAGGCTTTGTATGGACTACTCTACTAAAGTCAGATTAAAAATGCATAAAGAGATGTCTCTTGAACTCAGACACTTCTGTGAATACTGACTGAGTGTTGAAATTTACCAGTATGATGGACCGCAAAAGCAAACGAATAAATTATTGAAAAAGCAACAAGCAGTAGTCGCACCAAACAGAAGAGTGGTATGTTTTAAAATGTGTATGTGTAAACCACAAGTGAATGGACAACTGAATCTAGAGGAACTGATCTGGTTCATCTGGTACTTAAGAGCAAATTTGTGTGTGTGTGTGTGTGTGTGTGTGTGTGTGTGTGTGTGTGTGTGTGTGTGTGTGTGTGTGTGTGTGAGTGAGTGAGTGAGTGAGTGAGTGAGTGAGTGAGTGAGTGAGTGAGTGAGTGTGAGTGAGTGAGTGAGTGTGTGTGTGTGTGTGTGTGTGTGTGAGTGAGTGTGTGTGTGTGTGTGTGTGTGTGTGTGTGTGTGTGTGTGTGTGTGTGTGTGTGTGTGTGTGTGTGTGTGTGTGTGTGTGTGTGTGAGTGAGTGAGTGAGTGAGTGAGAGAGAGAGAGAGAGAGAGAATAAAAACAAGAGAGACAAATAAAGACAGGGAGAGAGAGAGAGAAAGAAAGAGGTGAAAAAAGAAACAAGAGGCCAGAAAAAAGAAAGACAGACATACAGCAACCAGACCAACAGGTGCATACACCCAAATGAATCTGAAGAGCCAATCCAATAGATCAAACCTGCCCATTGTCTATCCAACCTATACGGTCAGTCGCCAATGCAGCCACTTACCCTAAAGTCGTCATGGTAACAATGGTGTACCAGAAGGAGGCCGGGATGCTGGTGAACTTGCTGGAGCTGGAGCCCTTCTCGGCGTAGAACATGACGGTGGCGAAGATGATGATGGCCATGGTCAGGGAGAAGAGCAGGAAGCCCAGCTCCGAGGCGCAGCTCTTCAGCGTGTAGCCCAGGATGCGCAGCCCTTGCGAGTGGCGCGAGAACTTGAAGATGCGGAAGACGCGGAAGACCCTGAGGGTGACGAACGCGCCGCTCACGTCCTCGTTGTCGGTCATGACCAGGCCGATGTAGTAGGGCAGGATGGCCACCACGTCGATGATGCTCATGACGCTGCGCATGAAGCGGTAGCGGCTCGGCGCCGCAAAGAGCCGCATCAGGTACTCGACGGTGAAGATCATGACGCAGGCCGTGTCGATGCAGAAGAACGCCACAGTGTAGCGCTCGCCGCACGGCACGTCCTTCTGGCTGATGGAGCCGCACGGCACCGTCTCCACCACGTTGGTGATGACCGAGATGGCGATGAAGAAGCCGGTGACGTAGTAGAAGACCAGAGCCATGGTGCTGGTGTGCGGGTTCTCGAAGGCGCGCCACATGGTCTCGCGGAACGTCATGTTGGGCAGCTTGGCGTCCTTGTTCTCCTCCTGGTCGTCCTGGAGCCGCTCGGCGTTCTCCCGCTTGCGGTCCTTGTACTCCTCGTAGCAGCAGTCGCCGATGATCTCCGGGATGATGCCGAAGAAGGCCAGCTCCTCGTCGTAGGCCGAGATGCACTCGTAGCGCGGGTAGTGCAGCTTGCCCGTGCGGTAGAAGTTGAGCACGCTGCGGAAGGCGTCCGGGTCGCGGTCGAAGAAGTACTCCTTGGCCTCCTCGTCGTAGAAGAACTCCTTCTCGGTGCTGCCCAGCAGGGTGTCCGGGTAGCGCTGCAGGGTGGTCCTCCAGGTCTGGAAGCGGCGGCCGCTCACGTTCAGTACGATCAGCTCGTCCTGCCGCTTGCCGCTGTGCTGGTCCCTGGGGGCGATGGGCATGGGGCAGTTGGCCACGGGCATCCAGCCGATGGCTGCCGCCCGGGCGAAGGGCAGCCACGCTGCCACTCCAGATGCCATCGTGCGTGCCGCCCAACCAACGGGGTGGTGACAGGACACGCGGGGTCTGACGCTCTCAGAAGCAGCTCAGCCTCACGTCAGCTGTCATCCTTTGAAAGGCAGACAGATAACATTATCACTGGTGATAATAACAACATAGGCTACTATAGGACATCTTTTCATCTTCATGTTTCTATTCCACCACTGTTATGTACAATGGGACTAACTGCTTCTACAGTGCTTCACTAAAGTGTGTTTGGACAGGCACCGTATTTGTCAAGAATATAAAGGTCTCCTTAGGGTTTCCTTAGGGTAGACATCACAATATGCCTACTACTGTTAGCTTCTTATTCATTTTTTTCTTCACTGACAATACAGCTCTTGCTCACAATTACAGTCAGTACAGAATTAGTCAATAATGCACCACAGTATACCACTGTATGACACTTTATGACTAGGCTATATTAAAATGTTTAACAGACACAGTTTACAGAACAGTGGCAAAAGTCATTAATCAGAACAGCATCCACGTTTTATTCGGCCGCGATTGTCTTTATTGGAGTTGACTGTTTTGCCCCCTTTGATGTTCATTAGCCTATTATGCCTTCGCTGCTGCAGTTGACTCACAGCGGTCTCTGCACTTTGACAGAGACAAAGAAGACTTTGACAAAGAAAGGCAGACGGCAGAATTTTACTTAAACCAATTTGTTTCAGACCGTTGATGAGTTTTACCTGTTGAACCGAAGCCGTGCAATGAAATAGTGCCGCAAGTATAAGCCACTTCAGATACTAACCCGTTTCGTCGCATGCATTTATTGAAGCTTTAATCGGTGGATGAAAAGCAATAGCGAATGTGTACAGAAAAATAATGAGTAGCCTATTTTGGCGAGGAACCTTACAAGAACAGCAACAGCGAACAGAATACTGGAAATCGCTGCGAGGCGCGAGCGAACAGTCAAACGACGGCCAGTAATTATTATTTCACTTAATCTTGTTTCCTTTCTATCAAGTATGGTACATTGACTACATTTCATACTGGGTGTAACTTACCTATAGGAACAAAAAATAAACAGATAACCAGGAGAACAGTGTCCGGAAAGTAATGCGTAATAAGGAAATCTTCTTTTCAGTGTGGTTTCAGATACTGGCGAGTTTTAACGTCAACCTTTCACAGTTCTGAAGTAAATCCGAGTAAGTTCAATCAAAAAAGTGACCGACCACAGGGGCTGTCGATACAGACCGTGTCGGTTCAGTTGTTTTCAACCACTCCAGTTTGCACCACAGGGCAGGCTACTTTGCTTTACCATATCTTCCGTCTCACCGTCAGAAATGAATACTCTGCAATGGCTCTCGAGGTGCACCTGCTACATGATATGATTGGCATCTCGCTCTCCACTCACACTTTCAGTTGTTCGAGTCTCAGTCTGCCGTCTCCTTTCCATCCCGAACAGAAACTCCAGCGACAAACAGGCATACTGTATTTCGCGTAATAATGTGATACAGCGTGATGTTCCAATGAATGTAAAGTAGCATTTAAATCCCGTGAAAATGACAAGTCCCCACTTGTTCTCAAATGCTCTTCGCGGTCTTCTTCCAGCTGGATTCCTAGAAGGCAATGCAGTTGCAGTCGGAACTTACTGTCCAGATGTGGAGTTTCTTACGCGCCGCCGCATCACATGACAAAGTGTAGCATAAAAAAAGACCGAGAAAAACATAATGTAGCCTATATGGCTGTGAGATTTATATTGGAGTAGGTTAACACACTGAAATTGGGTTTTAGATTAAAATCATGGAAATCAACACAAACTTGAGAATAGCATACTCGACAAAGTTATCATTCCATTATTTTCAAGTGCGATTTTGCCCAAGTAAAATAAAAAAATAAATAAAAAAAAATATCCATGACTGTTGCCATATCCGCCAGAGTAGCCTACAAATAAACAATGGCAACAGAACAGTCTTGAAACTTGATAGGGAATGACCTTGTAGGCCTATTAGAAGCAGGGGTGCTTCAAGGGGGATTCTAGGGACGGGGCCAAAGCAGGTCAGGGGGCTCATGTCACAAATTACAGTAGGCTAAGATGATGGACTGTCAGAATCATATGCATTACAGGAATATAGGGGCCCAGGGCCGCGGCTTGTGTTAAAGCTCCCATGATTACAAGGCGTTACATAACAAGGTTTTTAATGTGTTATGTTTTGCCCAAAACCCTTAGCCTGTGTTTTATTGGCTAAGTGTTTTAGTTAGATATACACTAGCCTATACTGTAACTGTAGCTGACATTCTACATTCATCAGTCTATTGTAGCATGTTTTTTTTCTTGCAGTAGGCCACAAGGTAACTAGATATTGTTTATTTCACTGAGCTTACTATTCAGGTGCCTTAAACCATGCATTTTAGCAGCATTTATAAAATGTAATCACTTCTGTCTGCTGTCAGTGACTCTTTAGTGCAAATTAAGGTCATCTTTGCCATTTCGTTGGAGTTTAAAGGGTGATTTGCTGTGTAGCACAGCCCTCCGTGACGGATCCAAAGCGGGAAGAGACGCTTGTAAAAGTGAGAAGAGTTCTTATGTTTTAGGAGAGGTCGTCTTTTTTCATTCACACTCAATTTCATGGCTGGGAAGCTGCCAAAGATGGCAGCCAAAAATAGCACTGACACCTAGGCTCGTGAAAACAGCATCCTGTGGAAGTGGTAAAGACTGTATGTCAACATTCCTGAGACTATAACCCACAGCCAGCGCACCTGCTGCTACCAACAAAGGATGTCAACAAAATTGCTGAATTCTGTTTTTTTTTCCCTCCCTCCCTTGTCTTTTTCCTCAAATTGCATATAATGTAAACTTTGACATCAGAAATCATCTGAAAGCATTCTATTCTAACAGAGCATGATATTGGCTCCTCATTGGGGAGAGGAGGTAATCAATTAGTATCGATTCTGTCTGTAGCTTGTGTGTTTCAAGTAGAGAGATATACGGTGGTAAGATTCCT
Source organism: Engraulis encrasicolus (assembly GCF_034702125.1). Taxonomy (NCBI): domain Eukaryota; kingdom Metazoa; phylum Chordata; class Actinopteri; order Clupeiformes; family Engraulidae; genus Engraulis; species Engraulis encrasicolus. The sequence continues at coordinate 40,879,396 of NC_085870.1, forward strand.
GTTAAAACTGAATAGGTTTGTCATCATGACTAAATGTGTTGCAAGCAAACGCCTCTCCAGAAATCTTGGACTATACTAAAAAAGAACGCAATGGAAATGTTCCTGTTAGTGTAGAGCTATATTTTACTCAGGCCTATCTGCAGTAATGTGTATTTTGTGAGTACATTCAAGGCTTTTGATGTAATTGAAGAATGAGAGGAGGACAAAAACTGCATGGTTGGGTTGTAATCTTTTAAAATGCAAAAATAGCCCACACTTTCACAGAATAGAGAAAAAAGTGGGGGTAGTGGGGGGTTGTGTTGAGTTGCTATGGCAACAGCCATTCCAGCGCCATACCCTCAGACATAATTTGATTATCCATGTCTACCAGAAACATGACAATTTTCCTGATTTGGTGATCTCGTGTGCTCATTAGCACATATACCGGTACGGTAAACAGATTCCCCCCGTGTGTATAGGCTCGTGTTGTGTGGACCTGACCCTGGGTACATCTGTGTCACAGGTGTCCAAAGTAGAGAGCTCGACATCCAGCTTGTCATTTTTCTATTCCCCTGTTGCTTTGATTGTGAGAGAACGGAAGAATTCATTTAGAGATTTACAGCCAAAAAGTGTTCAAATGTCTGCTGTATAAAATATGTGTAAGAAATAAAATGTCATGGTCTTATCTGTGCAGTTGCTGTAAAATGCAATGCAGTGAAGTCTGTTTGGATGCATGGTGCTGAGGGGGGAAATGAAGGTTGGTGGCGGGCATTTTCGCTGGCCTAAGGCTTAGCGATAGTTTCTTTCCGAGGCAGTGTGGACTGGAGATGTTACAAGGTTGAGTCCACCATTTTGTTACTGTCACTGGCCAGGGCCTTCCATTACAACAACATGGAGCCAATTTCCCCATGGGCACTCTGGACATGAGAGTCATCAGCATAAAGCAAGATTGGCTTTTAAGCAACTTTCAATTTCTGTCACTTTAAAGAGTCAGCAAATAAAAGCCCAGGCGTGCACAACTAGGGGCTAAAATACTGATATCCTGGGAATACAGTCGGAGGAAAGAAGTAATTTAGAGTTTCAATTTTCAGCTGATTTATGGTTAATGATAGTCATTAGAAATGGGCTACGCTTAGATGCTCACAGATGTGGTCTGAGATTGTGAGTATTTCTAAAAGGCGAAACACTCAGCAAGGTTTTGCAAGTGCACTTGTACATGTACAGTATGTGACCTTTATGATCCACAAAGAACAGGCATAACTGTGCTACAGTATAGGCCAGGGATGGAGAACCTATGTCTAGAGGGCCGTTTGCGGCCCTTGAGGCCGTTTTATCCGGCCCTCGATATCACTTTAATAGTATGCATCCTCACATGAAATATGAGATATTTTGTAAAGAATAGAAATTACATTTGCAGTACACTTACGTTATATTCGGGGTACCTACAGAAGGTGTGGTCTGTTTTAAAGCCTTCAATAGACCTTAAGTGCAGGGGGAAATCCTGGTTTGTGTTCATAGTATGGCCCACGGTCCGGAGGACTTTTACGGCCCTTGGAGGAATTTGAAGTGGCCCCTCGAATGAAAAAGGTTCCCCACCCTTGGTATAGGCTATTGTAAAAAAAAAAAAAAAAATGCTCCGATTGTCTTAAGTTCATTTATACTAGAAATGCACTCGATATGTAACTGCATCATTTAATTGTGGCTTCATGGGGATGTTTGGTATCACATCAATAGTAATTAGTTTACACCCTTACTTGTCAATCACTCTAATGAACTACTGATCATGTGTGCTCACTGTAATTGTTAGCCTGTCTCTCTTGGGAAGCCAATTTTTAAGTTACTGCAGGGTACAAATGAATGTTAGTGGTTGTGAAACTTTTGGTATTGTATTTATTAAAAATATATATATATAAAGTACAGACGGACTTGCAGAATCATTCTTTCAGACAAACGAACATTAATTATTTTTTGCTCCTTGTGTCATATTTTGAAATGTATCATTCCAAGCCTGAGAGAAGCTTATGAATACATTTGCATTGAAATCAGGCTCAGCTGCACAAGAAATTGCCCTGCTATTGAGTAAACGGCCTCTTGTGTTTGGTAATGAATTGTACGCATCATAAAGATACAGTCCTCATAACTGAAGGATTTCTAGAAGAATTCCTGTTGGCATGAATAAATTCCTCAATCCACTGATGCTGAGCAGTACTAATTTGATTAGGCAACCTGAATCGAATGGCTATTTCTGTGAACTTGACTTTAGGGCGTACATACAGTACATTGTCATTGATCAGGCGCCCTTTATGAGCATATGGGAATGTTGTTATAGCATAATCTCATCCCAATATAGCTTTTGATTCATGTTCTCCTCAATGAAGTGCAAAAGTGCTGTATGCCACAATTTCTGGTCTGAGACGACGATCCGCTTAGTGGATGATCCAGCTGTGGCAGCCCTGTACAGGGGTGGTCACACATGATCCACGTGAATGTGGTCAATTTGCAGTCAGGCACAACTTCTCAAATGGCCTATTGTCCAATTGTGATCGTTCAGCTACAGAGACTGCTCTGGTATGCATTCCTGTCTCCTGCACGCCATGCAGTCGCATATTCCCTTCTGACCTGAGTCATGTCGGCACTGTTATTTTTGTCAATTTTGGGCATTTTGTGGTGGCCTTTTATCGTTCCAGGATGGGAAGTTTCGGAATACTGGACATTCTTTAAAGGCAGGGGTCTGGATATTCCCATCCAATATGATATGCAACATCTACTGTATATCACTGCATCATTGAGCAAATAGTCACTGAATTAAATGAACTTGGATTTAGGGCACCAATCATGAGAAATGTCAAATTTCTATGGATGTTAGATCAAATGTGCTCACTTAGTGTGACATATGCCACGTGGCATCACTATTTGACATGGGGCCTTTATATTTTCGCTCTGTGCAGTTTGGCACAACTTCATGTATGCAATGAATGTACGTATTTGTATGGAAATAGAATGGAAATGTATGCAAATAGGTTGAAATGACCAATGTGACTAATATCTATTGGTCCTAAACATGTTTATCCTCATTCAGGAATAATAATTTTTTAAAAAGTGCCGAAACAAGGCGGCATTTAAACAGCCTTGTTTTGCTGCACATTCACATGTGACCTTTAGCAATTACGAGCCAAAGTACGTGGTGCACCTGCATCAAAACACTGTAATTATGGCCTCCCCCAGTCGGGAGATCTCCGGGTTATTATTGAGGCGATCTCAAGTAGGGCAAGAAAGTGGCCATATGTGGCATGAAGTGCGCTCTATAAAGCCCCAAGTGACCATTAACCAACCCACCAGGGAAGTTGACAGGAGGGAGTATTTATGGATGGAGGGGACTTTCTGATGACTTTGTCCCGGGCCCAGCCTTGCAACCCACCACTCATACGCTCTGTTCAGATCTCTGGTAATATCCCCCTATAGCTGGAAAGGCGTTCACATTTAAAAGCTTGTTAATCAGCCAAGCATAAGCCCAAAAGCCAGGCCAAGTGTCAGATCATAAGCTTAAAGTGGTCATGAGCAGGGCTGGACTGGTCATCTGGTATACAGGGCATTTTTCTGGTGGGACGACAGTCATCAGGCGCCACTGGTTTTGTTTTTTTTCTTTGTTTGAAATGTACAGGCTAACCCACAATTTAGATGGGCGACCTCAGTGCATCCTATATAGTGGACTGAGCCAATCATAATCGTAGTAGCCTATGCAGGCTGGGTGCTGGTCTATGCCAAAATGCCTGGTCCGGTTTGTGGTCCAGACCGGCCCTGTCATGATGACCTCAGCTATAGGATCAAGAAGTCAGACTGATCAGATGTTATCCCTTCTCCTCTTGCAACCATCCTAACATGGGATTGTGATGGAGTGACCATCACTAGGGTTGTGGGTGAGTTCTGACTAACATGCCAACGAGCCTGGCTCTTTGGTGTAGCGGTCAGAGCCCTGGTTTAGTACCCCAGGGGGTCTGGGTTCGAGTCCCAGCTGGGCAACTCTACTCCCCTTTGCTACAAGGGGAGTAGAGTTGCCCAGCTGGGACTCGAACCCAGACCCTCTGGAGTAGTAAACCGGGGCTCTGACCGCTACACCAAAGAGCCAGGCTCGTTGGTATATTAGTCAGAACACACCCACAACCCTAGTGATGGTCACTCCATCACACTGCCTTCCCCTTCGGGAAGCACACCTGTGCGCTTCACACAGTCATGGTGTACCTCACGCAACTGCCCATCATCCTTCTCCCATCCAGTGTGCCCTGTCATCAATGCTTCACCCATCACTGGGGTACCTCACACCGGGGTCACCAATCCTGGGGGTCCCTCACATGGAATTACGGCTCACACACCATGGGTACGCTTCCGATGGCCTCACGGTAGCCATCCCACTTCTGACACCATTTGTAGCGAAGGGGAGTAGAGTTGCCCAGCTGGGACTCGAACCCAGACCTTCTGGGGTACTAAACCGGGGCTCTGACCGCTACACCAAAGAGCCAGGCTCGTTGGCATGTTAGTCAGAACTCACCCACAACCCTAGTGATGGTCACTCCATCACAGGGATATAGTTAAATGTTTTACTAATGCTTTTTTGGGATTGCATATTTTCATGATATTCCCTAACCTTGTTAAACTCAATCAGCAACCTGCAGTAATATGTCATCATTCATTAGTAATTAAACTAAAGTGTGGCAAGACTTTACTGATATTAGTCTATAACTATACAAATTCCAATTTATGTTAAATTGTCAGACTAAACTCATTATTTACTTATGGTAAGACATACATAATGTACATTGACAAGGTCAATCTCATAGAGTTAAGGGTTTACTTGTTCCTATTCCACGACATTACATGCTGTGTGTATAACTAGGCTTATAACACATCTAGCTAATGGCTTACCGGCATGCTCTGTAGAAATCCCATTTCCTACACTGCTAAATCTAGACATCTTCACTCAGAAACACCAGAGCTCAGATACTGGGTTTCAGTTAAATTGATTTTGCTTCAACATTAATGCCAATTAGCAAAAGTATTTAAAAATACTGTATTTCTTAATTTTAAAAGCTAGAATTACATTTTCTATTCTTGGTTAGACTACTTTTGAAAAATTACAGCAGTTTCGAAACCACATTCTTTAGGGATGGCAGTAGGGCTGGACTGGGGGAGAAATAGGACCCGGGCACTTTTGGCTGAAAGGGGACCCTCATAATTAGTGGCGCAGAACTGACTCACCGGTGGGTACATTTTTGTTTTTGTTATTTCTGAAAATAGGGGCCCACCGGGAAATGCCCGCTATGCCAGATGGCCAGTCCAGCCCTTGATGGCGGATAAGTATGTCAGCACAGGTATCAGTGTTTTGTTATTTGACTTTAGAACACTCCTCCGTGGGCAAGAGCTTGAATATGATCCAACACTGGCTACAGACAGCCAGGAAAGCCGACAGAGGTGGGGCAAAGGGTTCCGTTTTGCCAGGCCCATAAGTAATAAGGGGCTTAGAATTGGTACCCCATTATGATTGTATCCATTGAGAAGGGGGCCCTTTCAGATTTTGTCCTGGGCCCAGTCAAAGCTGTCAGCGCCCCTGAATACAGCCAACTCATTAAAAGATTAGATCAGTTTGATGGGCTTCATTAGAGACATCAGAGTTACGCACCACACCACCAAGCGCTCAGGAGAACGTCCACCAAGGACCCTGAAATGGAGCAAACGTTTCAGATTCTCTGGGAGGCCACCACACAGAACTGACTGAATCTTTTATGAATCTAATTAGCTCGTGTGTGGAACTTTTTTAAATATTTTTTTGCTCCTTAGAAAATGCAAATTTTAGGTACTGCACTTTCCCCAAAGCATGGGGGACTTCTAATATAATATCATGTGTAGGTAGGTGGGAAGAATTTATCAATCCAATTAAATTATGCAATTGATTTTTACAGTATCATATCCTAATACATATTCCACAGTGGATGGGAGATATAGCCCACTTTGAAACTTGGGATGCCAGGTGTGCGAACAGTTTTCAAAACATACCCTGTCGACAGCTTGTCAGAAACCTGCAGTCTGAACCTATTCTTATCGTGAAGGGTGTTCAAAAATATGGGGCAGACAGGAGGGAAAAAAATGATCCTTCAATTAGCCCGGTGACTTGTCAGACAAGATCAATAGCTGATCTGTCATTTTTAAGGGATTGCTGACCTTTGAAAGCGGATCTATACCAACATGCCAGGTCACACGGACAAAGTCATAATTAAATCAACCATGAAAGGGTTTTACAGTGTCTTCTGATAATACGTCTCTCCTGTCCTGAGCTGTATGTCGGTATGCCTTAGCTAGAATTTAAGGACCTTATTGTAGTTGGTGATGTGCGTGGCTGCTGACAGCTTTGGCGGGGCCCATGACAAAGGCAGCTGAAAGGCCTCGCTACTTATTACAAACCATATAATGAAGACCCAATTGTGTAACCCCTCTTACCTTGGGACCAGGACAACTGACCCCTTTGCACACACACCACACACACATACACTCACACACACACACCCTAAACCCCTCAAGGGTGGCTTTCCTGGCGATGTGTACCAAGACTCTAAATGAGCTTGACTGCACTGCCTGAGTAATTCCACATGGGAACCCAATAAATATAATGGATCATATGCCTAAAGGAAACATTTCAAATGCAATCACATCTTTGTTAACGACAATGCACACATGTGAATGTGGACAGTGCAGGATTAACAGTAAGGGTTCGGTGAAAGAAATAATATACATCCGGAGGCTGTCTGTGCTTGCTTTATTCTTCGCTTTTACGTATAGTGGCAAAGTATTCACACAACCACACAGATTACACAAAGACATCCGTGAAATAATAGCTGTGTAAAGATCAGCCCTCAGGCAACTTTCAGCCTCAGTTGAATTATTTTGTCATGGACACACAGGGCAGTTTGCATATTACCATGTGGAATAGATGAAACCCTTTGTCATCACCTACACTTCTGCAATATTCTGAGAGCAGTGGGTCCAAAACTTTGTCTGCTATCTAGGCCTTAACTCGCATGGGTTGTGTTTCTCGAAAGCGTAGTTGCTAGCCAGTTAGCAACTTGGGTAGTGTCCTATGACAAATTTCACTGCAAACAACAAAGTAGCAAAGATAGCAGCTATGGTTTCGAGAAACGCACACCAGGCCAGTCATGACTTTATAATAAACTAACAGCAAGAATTATGAGACCAATAACCCGAGTCTTGTGACCCTTGTAGAACTTCCTGACCAAGAGGTCTGAAACCATTACTGTATAAGAAGCATGGCACACCAACACAGTGGAAGGAAACCAGCATTATTTCCCACAGTGCTTGCTTTATACACAAGGCATGCAACGCTGTTGTTGGCTTTGTTAGTAGGTGAATGGGTGATGGAGCATCAGTCATGCTTTGGCATTGGGTGCGTCACCGTATTGGTGGCTATAATTTCATGGGCACATTGCCACTTCCCTGAGAGCAAATAAATATGTCTAGGTTTCCTGAATGACTTATTCCGATAGCTCCCCTGGAGCCTCCTGTTGAGAGGGACATAATAGACAGGTCCAACAGCAGATAGTTATACTGACATGAAAAATAATTATCGAGGTCTTAAGGCTATGGGAAATGTTATGGCTTCTAATTAGTTTTACAGCATCATCAACAAAGTTATTTGATCACCACTGTTTCAAATGTTACAAAGGAGCATCCTTTCTCAAAAAAAGAGAAAATGTTCCATTCTTTTGTTTACAGACTTTGGCAAAATTCTCTTTGAAGCGTTGTTTTTCTGTCCGGTAATGATGCCACAAATGAATGTACTGTAATTCTCTTCATGTGGAAACTGCCCTCTCTGTCCTTATTACCGGTACATGTCAAAGTGTTTCAGCGAAGTTCCGTTGTCAAAGATGACCTATCCCAACATTTGGAGGTCTGAAATTTCCTTGTTACAATATGCATGGCAGACCATTCTAAACAAAGTGCAGCCTGCCACAAACTTTGCAATTGAATACTTAGGCAAACGTGTACTAGCTATAATGCTGCCTTCATAGAGACAAACAGGTGACAGACAGCTTGTTGAATTTGCTAGACTGCATTGCTGAATGCAGGCTAATGTTGCAACATCATTGAAGAAACCCCATCAGAGAGATTGTAGGCCGACTTCATTATCATACTCATTCCTCATTTTGTATGGCAGGCTGGCACAATGAAAGTGGAGGACATTCAAGAGCAGTGTCATCTTCCTGTCAATGCCAAAACTATCTATAGAAAATCAGGACTATAGCGTATAGATACAGCTAGTGTATAGAATTCATCAACTACAAGTAAGTCATTTCTTTTGTATCCACATGTATCCAAATTATGTTTAATGAATGGATTTTGCTGATGATTTGTCTTCAGTGTAACATTTTACAATTTTCTGTCTGGACTGGAGACATTAATCATGCAATACTCAGCAGGCGTAATTGTGCGTTGGTAACACATATAATGGGGTATTGATAACCCTGCTCAGCAAAATGGTGAGAGATCAGGTCACGCGAGTAGATGAGATAAATAAATAAATATATAAATAAACAGATGTCTCCACACCTCTAACTCATCTATCAGTCTGGAAATATGAATGCCAAAATTTAAATTACTTTGCAAATGAGATGTTAGTGTCTAGATGATATTAGCCTAGACATTTATAGAACTCAATTGGTATTCAATCACCACGGCTTAGATCGGAACAAGGGCAAAAAAGAATGTCCTCTTGCTAATAAGAAAGTCAGACAGATTTGGCCAAAAAAATCCCTTTGTTATGGAATTGTATTCTTGTCAGCCTGTAACGAAAAATAATGCAGCCCATTTTCAAACAAATCCATTGTTGTTTCATCCACTGCAATGTCTGTTTTTGTTTAATCCACTGCAATACCAACATTGTGTTGAATGAACAATTATAGCATGTCAATTTGAAAACAACATCTACTGCCATTGTTTCATATAACCATGTTAAAGCTGCTTGGAAAGATCATTTCTAGAGAGAGAGAGAGAGAAAGAAAGATAGAGACAGACAGACAGACAGACAGACAGACAGACAGACAGACAGACAGACAGACAGACAGACAGACAGACAGACAGAGACAGAGAGAGAGAGAGAGAGAGAGAGAGAGAGAGAGAGAGAGAGAGAGAGAGAATGAGGCCAATAGGCAGAATGGTTAAAGATACATGACAACCAAGGTGTATTTAAACCTGGTTCTACAATGGGAAAGCAATAGTAAGTTACCGGTAATATGTATGTGTAGCCTACATTCAAGAAATGTTAAAAGTTTACTGCAGTGTGCTCTTGCTCCTTCACAGATTCAATCAAACATTTTTATCACCGTTTTCTGCTGTAAGCACCCGTTTTCAGTATTTATGTTTGCAAAACACAAATATTTTTTGTGTATTGGTTTGCTGAATATAAAGGAGGACTGTATTTCATTTCATCCGAGGCCTGGGCAGACTGCATACAGTAAACAACTCTTTTTCACTTGCTGTTATACTTCTGGTGGCAAAAAATGTATTGTTTGCCCCAGAAAAGACACCAATAACTGAATTCAAAGAAATGGTGGGCTATGCCCGCTTTAAAAAAAAAAGACCAACAACAAAAGAGGACACCAAGGTAAATGTGCAAGATAGCATGACATCTTTTCTCGAGAACATTGGAGGAAAAACACAAAAGAACAAAAAGAAAGGCAGCTACAGTATATAAATATAACATGACTTTTTATTTAAAAAATTGTGACCAGGCGTACCAAAAGGTCTCATTTCACAATAAGGGCTTATTAATAAGGAAACCCTACTGAGCCCGAACCCCAATTGTGTAAGTGCTACTAAGGCAAGTAGGACAAGGGTAAAAAAAAAAAAACTTGTGTGGGGGTCAGCCAGCAGAAAAGAGCCAGTTATAAGGTTATGACATACATTTATATTTCAGCTGGACAGCACGCTGGCATTACAAATTGAGATGAATTGGGACCTATTACAGAGCTGCAGACAGATGATTTAAGCAGGTTCTGTGTGTAAGGTAAAGAATATCTTTTTTATTATTCAGGGAGATCATTCAGGGGTAAGTAGGGTAGTTAGGGGTAAGCGGTTAAGGCGTCAGACTTGTAGCTCAAAGGTTGCCGGTTCGACTCCCGACCCGCGTGGTGGGGGGAGTAATTAACCATTGCTCTTCTCCATCCTCCCCCATGATTGAGATGTCCTGAGCATGTGCTCCTTTTGGGCGCCATTGGGGGCTGCCCCCTTGCACGGGCGAGGCATAAATGCAATTTTGTTGTGTGCAGTGTGCACTTGTATGCTGTTAAGTGCTGTGTCACAACGACAGTGGAAGTTAGAGTTTCCCAGCTGGGCTTTCGGCTTTCAAATCTTTCTTTTCCAGTTGATGTAGCATTCACACATAGGGCTGCTGACAGCCCTGGGACAAAGTCATCAAGTCCCCCCATTCAATATATCCAAGGTAATGGTTGGTGACCAAAGTCTGGGCCAGGGCAGCTGACCCCTTAGTCGTCATGTCCTCATTACATTACATTACATTGTATTTGGCAGACACACTATAACCTTAAGCGACTTACAAACGAGGACATAGTCATAGCCAACATCACTAGCAGATGCAAAGTGCACAGGATATATACAGAACAACAAGTGCAGATGCAAAGAAGGGTTTTTATGTTTTGTTTTGTTTGGCCTGGGGCTAGGGTATCTCAAGCATTAGTGACATACTGTAGATAGTCACGAAAGAGGAGAGTGTTCTCCCCTGTCAGCTTCCCTGTTCACACAAATAGGATACCGTAGAATATTGCCACATTAAAGCAACACTAAGAAGTTTTGTCATCCTCAAACTATATTGTCCAAAATCAGGTTCAGGTTCATCAACTTGACACAGCTGACAAGCCAGGTGAAAGGTGAAGCAGGGTGATTTCAAAGTCTACGTAGAGTGTTGTACAGTAGCCAACTGAGCAACAAGTTGGACAAAAACTACTTGTGGCACTGCAGATGCTTCCCAATAAATAGCCTACATCATAATTGAGAAAGACAGTGTCAGCCAATATTATGTAAGAATGATTAGGAAAATGTGCTTCATCTTGCGGAGTGCTCATTTTGCATTCAGTGTGAGCAATGATTTTTTTGTTTTGTTTATTGTTTTGACAAAACACAAACTAAATGTGAGAAGTGGTGGGAGCAGTTTAAAAAAAACTGTTGTAGCACTGAGTCCATCTGAAGCAGGAAGACAAATGAGAGTAAGTATAGTCATTGGCAAAGACATGAACGTGGTTTTGAAACATTTTTGATCAAATGTATGGCATGGATACGTAAAGCTGAATATGAACTGCAAGTAAAGACAGGACATCTCAAGGGATCTACAGAATATTCTAGTTTCCCCTGTTGAAATAATAAAAGAGATGCCTGGAGTATATATAACTGGTGAAGTGAGGGAGTGAACATCACAATTTGTGGCCTAATGGTTAACAAGGTGGTCTTTGGATCAAAGGGTTGCAGGTTTGGTCCCATCCTTACTAGTGGTAGCAGTACACATACCGAATCATCCATAGCTGAAGTGAGCTTGAGCACGGTACTGTACCTATCCTCACACTGCTCCAGGGACTTTGGGAAAAGACATCAGTGTCAGTTAAGGGTTATGCAATATAATGTTTGTCGGCAGTGGTGTAGTCTACGTAGAACGCAGGTATATACGGAGTATACCCACTTCAAAATTTCAGGGATTTCAGTATACCCAATTAAAATTGTTTGATCCATTGTTTTGAATAGCACAAATTTATACAGTATACCCCCTTCAAAAAATGCTCAAATATACAGTATACCCACCATAAAAAAGTAGACTACACCACTGTTTGTCGGGTAGGGATGGCCACCAATGTTTGTTGGCAAACGAAAAGTCATGATGATGGCAGTCAGGAGAAGTACTAAAGTTAACTGCCAACTATTATCTCATTATCACAAATTGTACTTCCCACAGCCTCTAAGTGGGGCAAGAATTAGGTTTAGGTAAGGAATAGACACTGATCCAGGTTAGGGCTGAGTAGAAGATTTGTTGTGGGAGGATTGTCTTCTGGGATTACGGGTGAAGAGAAAAAGTGGGATGCTAACCCAGGTCACAGGAGGCAGTAGAAGTTCACATGTCTGGGGTTCATTTCTCAAAAGCATAGTTGTTATCCAGTGAGCAACTTGGGTAGTTGTCAATGGGAAATTGCATTGCGAACAACAAAGTATGTAGTTAGCAGTACTTAGCTGCACTGTATTCCCCAACAGTACAATGAACTAGAAAAGTTTACGCTGTAGTACTCAATATAGCAAAAATGTCCAGATGACATACACATTTTAGGTGTTCTCAACAGGTTTTCAGGTACCAATAAATTAACTCTGGTTGGCATTGTGTTTTTAAGTACAACTGACATCCTAACACAATGTCTTTGAGTTTGTAAATTGGAACTCTATCTGGCATATGAGTGGTTAGATGTCTTGACAACAGCTGAGGCGACCATGGAGTAGTGGTTAAACAGCTGGTCTTCAACCTCAAAGGTTGCAAGTTCAATCTCCAACATGGAGATAACTTTACCTACTTCCTAGAACATGGTATGAAAATGTTCAGATGGCCACCAGACCCATGACTCCAGCTTTAATTAGCAATATTTTTCACATTTAGTTTTGAGCGAAATTACAAAAGAAAAAGGCTTCGGTAAAGCAAGACAATGTTTGAGTTGCTGTGGTCTGGATAGGGGAATGGCCACAAGATCAGAGGATTGCAGGTTTGAATCCTGTATTACCAATAAAAAACACTCAAGTAGATATTTATTGTTTATTTCTCTCGAAACTGTGAAAGTTACAAATTATTTAAATCATGTCAATTGGAACTATACAGTATCTGAGATATGAGACTATGGATGTCAGCGTGTTGTGCTTGGGCAGTCATGGACTAACAGTTAAGCAGTTGGCCTCAAAACATGATGGTTTCAAGTTCGATTCCCAGCACAGGATGTTAGTAAAACATTTTTTTAAAAAAATCACATTCAAACATTATTGTTTTGGTATGATGTCAGTTGGTCGAATTTGAAGTGGAAAGTAGCCTATGTGTGAAACACATTTGACTGTTAATTATGAGTAAGTCCAATACTTTCTAACAAACAGGGCTAACTTTCTACCAATACAAAACCTGCAGTTGAGTGGTGTAGGGGATAGTCCTCTGCATGTAGCCATATTGGCATGTCCTTATCTTGAGGTTGAGAGTTCGAATCCTAAGGCTGGGTCACTCACTTTTTTGGTTGTTTTAGTTGTTTTTTTAATTGTTTACCAGCTTCTGCTTTGTGTAAAGAAGAACCCATCCATGTCAGAACCATAGAAACCCTATTTTATTAAAATGTAACATAAAATACAAACTTCTCTAAAAATGGTGAATCTGTCAATGGGGGATAGATTTACTCAACACCATGTGACCATCAAACCACAACTGTCAACTTGGCATGGAAAAATGTGTCTATCAACCTCACTTCAAGGTAAGAAAAGACCCATAAAAGTGTATTGGTGTGTATGTGTAGTAGTTTACTATGTTGCTGTGTGTGACATTAGGTGCTCTTGATGCTACACTGGGTGTATGTTTTGTTAGCAACTTAGCTTAGAATGTTAGCTACTGCTAGTTAGGCTAGCACTGTGTAGGCCTTTCATACAAATCTTTTTCTTGTATCATACATCTGCAGTGTATTTGCAAGTGATGCGTTGCATTTTCATGATGACATATTGCACATTGAACTTCTGTATAAACCAGTGTAGCAATCATGCTGTAGGGGCCTAATCCAACAAGTCCTCATGAAAGCCTTAAACTTATTAGGCCTATTTATGCTCCACAGGCAGCCGATATGGGACCACCAGAACTCTATGATCCATCAGCTCTACTCAACACTCCAAAGGATAAACAACTGACTGTGTTGTGAAGTCTGACACTACTGTGGGAGAAATGTTATTGTAAGTTAGGCTATATGGATCTCCTTCAGCCACCAACTCCTAATAAAAGATTCACAAATGGACAACAAATAAATAACTAAATTGCCTAATGTGTTGAGGTTGATTCTTTTGTAATATATTGACTGTTGACTGTGTGGTCTACATTTTAGATTTAGATTTAGATTGTTGTGTATTGTATGATTGTTGTGTTATTGTCTACTGTTTTTGTTTGTCAACCACATGGAACAAAATAAAAATAAAAACTTGATATAAAGCATTGTTCATGTTTGTGGAATTAAAGCTCATGTTATATTTGGTTTAAACAGAGGGGTGGTAGCCTAGTGCATTAGTATAAACCAACCAATCAATAAACCAACCAAGATTTTTTTGGGGCTCTAAAATGGGAAAACATAAAACTTTTAATTTTGGAATCAAAAACTTAGAGCCAATATAGCTAAACAATGCTGTGCTTGTTTACTTAAAATTTTTAACTGTCTGCTTAGTACTAATTGCATTGATTTTTGCACCATTCTCGAAATATTTATGTCAATGGAGCATGTTAGATCTTTGAGTAGCAGCTACTAAAACATTCAAGATTTTATTTTTTCTCATAACATTTGTTTTCACATAACATGTCTGATTTTATGTAAGACTTACACAAACGTTTTAGTTTTCAACTCAAATCTTTTGTGTAAACCATTGTTTCTGTGCATTTTAGAGTTTGGAGTACATACTTGACTTGGGCTGCTAAAAACTAAAAATCTAATTATGGAATTAAAGTTTTCAATCTTTTCAGTCATTTCAAAGTTTTTGATCATCTTCTGAAAGATTTTGTGTCCTGCATATGCATGCATGTATGTAGTATTTACATAAAACATTTGGTCACAAAACTAAAACTTTAACGGGAATAAGTTTCCACAAAAGTTTAGAGTTCGTGGAACATGTTGGGGAATACAGTGTGGTAAAGTCTGCTCTGTTACCTTGTGACTTGTGTGCTTGTTAACAAAATCAAATTTGTGCTAATAATTTTGTAAATTACAGGCTTTTAATTACTCCGCTGCCTTCTACAAATCCCAACAAGGAAAGCTAATCCCCAGTCCAGATGGCCTATTAGAAAAGAAAAGAAACAGAACTCTTTTCTCCGCCTTCAAGAAAATCAGAGCCCTCGCTCTCGAGGTGGGTTGTGTATTATTTGCTTCTAAGAGGACAAAGAAAAAGGCACACACGTTGTCATTAAAGACCTCTGTTGCAGAACAACTAATAATAATTTGATGAATCATCCTAAGCCAGTTTTTCCCCATTTGATTGTCACAAACAAACTTTAATTTCCAACCACGGCCAGGCGATGTTAAATGGTATCAATCCATTAAGGGGCATCAGCACTTGCATACTATATGATGGCAGCGAGACAGATAGTGTTTTTCTAAGTGATGGGATTCATGCAGAGTGGATGAACAATTAACAGTATGTTGTCAAAAGCTAAAACTCATTACAAAAGCCCATTATTATAACCGGCATGAGATGCGTCTGCACTACATATTGAGAGATGTTGTTATTAATTGTGCTCTCACACTCCAGATAATCGGCCAAAGATGATTTGTTTAGAATTTGTTCTAATTATTTTCATGTCAGCAACACCATTATCATTCACGCCGCTGCCCCATCACTGTACGGGTCAACCCATTATGGCTCATATAGTAACCATATCGCCTCACACAATTACAACATTACAATGCAACTGATGCTTTCATCCAAAGCAACTTACAGTTATGGCAGTGTCTGTCTGTCCAGTCACAGTCTCTGGCACTATGTGGCGTTAGGTGCCTTGCTCAAGGGCACTTCAGCCAAGGATTACACAAGAAATACACCAGCGGCGATGTGATTCAAGCGACAAAGTGTAGCAGCAAGCGATACAAGCGATTGAGGAGACAAGAGTATAGGGCGGGTTATGCTTCCTGCCAGTGCCACAGAGTGAGCTTGTCGCAGCCATGATGCAGTTAATTTTGATTTATGCCCTGTTTTGAAGCACGGTCTGCGTGATGTCATTCCACGCTCAAACTGCCTTCAATACAAAGAGTAACCTAGACGTGTAGGTTGTTTTTTAGCTTCACAGACTCGACGACAATGAAAATGAAACATTAAATCTTTATATCACGTGCATGTTTGATCGCACTGGCAGCCACCGTGGTAGTTTGGAACAAAGAAGTGGCTCATTTGTCGAGGACGAAGCGGAATATTTCCTCGACCTCGGAAACACTGTTCAACTGCCCAAATAACTTCAGCGTCGTAACTTGCAAGTGCACGTGTTGTCTTTGGTTCGTGTAAATAAATGAAACGACAAAGCACGGGCAACTTATTTAATGAAGAGCTCACAGTCCGTAGACCGACGAAGGTTAGAACAAGGAAGTAGCGCTTGTTCTCGACTCGAGGACAGAGCAGGCTGGTCGAGAGGACCAATCAGAGACCTATTTTCGCCCTTCACGCCGTCGCTGTCTGCATCACTCCCTGCGTCGAGACACAATTTTGGGGAGGTGCCCCAGAGTACCTGCGTGATGGGGGGGGCTTCACTCCGTTAACTGCGCGGCTCACTGCATCACGACGCAGGGACGCTGATCTCGAGGCATAAACCACCCTTATGTCCCAAGGAGGTCTCATTGGTATGTCCGTACAGGCAGAAGGCAAAGCATTCAAGCATTCCCATTGGCTGTGGTCACTGACCTCTATACAGTCATTGGCTGTCGCAGCTTGTCGCCGAACCGCGTCATAGAAAGTTGAAAAGATTTCAACTTCAAACTGTCGCGCTCGTCGCGCAAATCGCTCTAGTCTCCAGAATCGCTTTTGTCTCTCGACTCAATACAAAGTCAATTACTTCCGTCACTCGACTCGCTCAGATCGCCGCTGGTGTATTTCTGTGGTTAAGGTCTAGGTGTAACAAATGCCAACTCTCAGAGTATGACAGTTGAACGTTGGTGAACCTCCCTTCCGAAGCCTCATACCGGTACAGATGCGACGGCAGACCTATCAGACCTTCAGCTTAGTGGTATGGTCTAATGCCAAACAGTTGCTGTCATTGGGAGGTTGTGGCTTTGCACCCTGAATGGTCAACTAGCATGTATGAGTATCATTATTGGGTGACATTCGAACCTGCAACCCTCTGACCACCTCCCAAATCATTAGACCACGGCTTCCCCTTTATAACAGCCATTTTCTTCCAACCCCTTTTTTTTTGCCTTTTTGCCCTCATTTTGATAGGAGAGTGAAGCAATGACAGGAATGAGAGAGGGGAGAGAGAGAGACAGGGAAGGGTCAGCAAAGGACCTGGGCCAGAATCAAGCCCAGCTCAGCTGCGTAGCAGACGAGTGCCCTAACGTTAGTGCCACGGTAGGGCCCTTCCAACCCATTAATGCCGAGCAACTGCTATACCTTATTGTCAACAAAATGGTAGTGTCCATGTCTTAATCTGTTACTTAAGACTCTCAATAATGTCACAGGTGGCAATACTTTTATGATGCAGTTACGATATTTCAGCAAATAGTGAATGGCATGGCCGGCAATCCCATCTGCATGAAAGGGGTTGCAGTGCAGCACAAGCTCTGCCACTGATACAGATTTAGAGTGCATTGTGCCCAAATGCCAGCATTGATGTGACTCTACGAAGGGGGGAATGCTGTGGGGGTGGTGGAAAGAGAAAGGGAGAGACGAAGAGAGAGAGAGAGAGAGAGAGAGAGAGAGAGAGAGAGAGAGAGAGAGAGAGAGAGAGAGAGAGAGAGAGGGAACCAATTTCGGGCTCTTGAAGACGGCTGGCATCAAAGGAAGTGTTTGAGAAGTGCAGATCGTGAGGTTAGGAGGAGGGGGTAACGCATAGGAGAGGAGAGGAGAGGAGAAGAGAGAGGAGCAGAGAGAGGAGAAGCGAAGAGTGGCGTTGGCGACTAGAGAGGAAATGAGGGGGACCAGGTTCAGCCGGCCCTCAAAGAGATTATGGACTGGACTGAAGGCAGGGGTCAAAGAGCCAACAACAAAGTAAACAGACTCAGTAATGTGGAGATGTTGATACCTCGTGCTCAAAATCAACACACACACACACACACACACACACACACACACACACACACACACACACACACACACACACACACACACAGAGAGAGAGAGAGAGAGAGAGAGAGAGAGAGAGAGAGAGAGAGAGAGAGAGAGAGATGCACTCACATACATGAAGAAAATAGGCCTACATATCAGCCGTAATTTCCTGTACAGAAAAGCTATTTTGTATTTTATTTTGAAGTCATATGAATTACATTGAGGATAATGGATGACAAGGCATTGCACCACCAGGAAATAATATAAGATATAAATGGTGCAGCTATGACTCTAAGCTATTGCAGCACGTGTACCGCACTAACGTCTTGATGAACTTCACTCATGGTGTACATACTGTTAGTGAATGCAAGCAGACTAAAATTACAGTAACATCTAACTACAAAAACTCTAAAAATGTCCTAGGCCTACCTTACATCTGTGTTCCCACTACCAATGGCATTTTGTCGTCCTGCAGCAAGGAGTGATCAGCTGCAACTTTATAAACCATGGCGGAGTTTGTGTTTGTGTCTGTGTTTGTGTTTGCAGTGGTGTGGAGGTGTGACGTTGTGTGAGAAGTGAATGAACACGAGATGTTGTTGCTGTTGAAACAATCTCATGAATGAAAGAACAATTTAAAAACATAATTCTAGCTCACCAGTTGGTGTCATCATGCCAGACAGGTAATTTGAGTGTGCGGGTGTGGAAATCATCACATTGTCAAAAACAGTCTGGAATGGAGGTGTCAAAATTAATCACAAGTCAAAACACACAAATTAAAGTCCATTATTTATTTTATCCAGCTGGTGGCACTACACCAGATGGCCAAAATTGGGCATCTGGATTTCATCACAAAGATTCAGAGACATTTCACACAAATCCGCGCATGCAATGGGTCTTGTTCATGTGGGAGAGTCCTTACCCATTCTCTTGCTATATGGTAGCATTCACGAATACTGATACAACTGAAATATCTTTTTGCCATCATACATGCCAAATCAGCACAAGTCCAAAGAACTATCCAGAAACTGTGCGCTATACAAGTCAAAAGACACTGGGTAAAAAATAACTCAACTTTGACCCAAGCCCTGGGCTAATATTGGACAAGCTCAACACTGAGTTATCTTCGCCCAAACAATTGGGTTGATAACACCTATCATGTGTTCACCTGAATGTAACCTCATTTTTCTCACTTCATAAATGTCATATGTAATTCAATGCACAAACTTGGTCATGGAGAGTCAAGCAAAAAAAACGAAGCCATAAAACTACATGTCAATTTATTGCAAAGATCACATTTCGATACACTTCGTTGATTAGTAGGTCTATTAACCTGTTAGGACACGGCGTTATGAATTTGTTATTACCAGAATGGCAATGACCAAGTCGTAGTGCATTACTAAAGGCCCTGTGTTATGTCCTAGTATTGTTGTACTATGTTACTTACTGTAACTTTTCAATGTTTATTACAGCTTGCCACTGGAGGTACGGCGTGTATTAAGGGGCTACAGTTGAGTTTGCCTAATTAAGATGATCTTTTTAGAGGAAAGAAATGACAGTGCTAAAAAGTACTTTAGACTTGTAATGTAAAGAAGTCCTACACCTGTGTTTGTCCATCAGTGTGAAGTTCACATGCGATACAGAATAAGTTATATGACCAGTGAGTCCAAGAGTCCACCGCATTGCCCCAGATGATGTAATTGTGTCCTGTAAAATGGGTTGGTGACATATTTTGGAAAGCTTCAAATGTTTAACTGTTTGGAGGCCATTGTCATCAGCCCTAGACTGGGACCACAAACCAGACCAGGCATCTCTGGTACAGACCACCCCCTCACCATCACCCCCATGTGATGGGCTCAGTCCATGGTATATGAATTAAGAATACATCGATGGGCTGCAACGCATCTTAATTATGGGCTGGTCTTAAAGGGAAAAGTTGAAACAAACAAACAACCAAAAATAAAGCATTGGCCAGTGATGACTGTCAGTCCACCTGAAAAATATCCTGTATGCCAGATTGAAAAGAAAATAAAGGTCCGCAACACTGTAAATGCTCCCAGTAGATTTATTGGCACGACGTTTCGGACTCGATGTCCTTCATCAAGGTGCAACACAGAACAGGTGTAAAGGGTGTGGTATATATACATAGCGGGGAGGGGGGGGGGGGGAGTGTGACATACAAGAGTGAAGGGTAAGCTATATACAAAGTGGGCACCAGAGGGCACCTATCCCAAAACCTTATGTAGGCTATAATCAGCTACAAAGGGGCTGAACAATATATACACATATTTACATCCAAAGTCATCATAATAATTCATAAATGGGTCTAAAACATCCCCAATCACATGGCCTAAAAAAAAATAGGTACCATAAAAAACACCTTGTAGGTATACAGGTAGATTGCAGAGTAATGCATAATCGTATGCTAGATCATCACATCCCATGAGTATACACATGTTCAGTAAAAAGGGTAGTCATGAGGAAACATATAGCTGAGAATCAAACACATTGGGATACAAGAAGACACATCCATGACAACCACACTGGAGCATAGGCCTAGCCCTACAAAAATGGTTTTATGTCAAATTCTTCGTTTAAGCCGGCTGGAGACATGGTGTTGAGTGTGTGTATATAATAAGTCTCACGTTGGAGTAAGAGTCGTTTGTGATTACCTCCTCTAGGGGGCTTGTTGACCTTCTCGATACCGATGTATTGAAAAAAACACAGGTTGTGGCCGGCTTTTTTGAAATGCGCGGCCACGGGGTTGCGCTCATCACCGCACCTTATGTTACTCCTGTGTTCACTCATTCTGACGCGCAGCGGTCTAGAAGTACAGCCCACGTAGGCGAGACCACATGGACATCGTATAAGATACACCACAAAAGGGGTGTTACATGTAATGACACCACGTATCTTAAGTGTTTTTCCTGAGTGTGGGTGTTTGTATGTAGTACATTTCCTTGTGAAGCCGCATTGAACACAGTTGGCACATTTGTAATTCCCTTCTGGAATGTCCAGGAAAAGCCCCCACCACACTACAAACGGACGCGGAGAGGGCTACGCAAGAGGCCAGCGGTCCAGCTCCAGGAACAGACAACAGTTATGAATTTCTCCACTAAACCCCTATCGGACACCTGTGTGTCTGCGCTCAATAAGGGGCTATCGTTTGCGCCCACGTCCACAACCAATGATTTCGACACCATAGTGGATATCCAGAAATTCTTCCGGACTCTGAGACTCAAAGAATTCTTTCAGACTGACTACAACCCCAAGGGAGAGACACAGCTGGACAATACAGACACCAGTGAACAGCCCGGTCCACCTGTGACCTACCCCTCAGGTAAACCCATCACGCCGTTTAGGAAGAAGTCCACCTTCATCCCCCCCAGAGGGAGGAACGCTTCCCTGGACACTTACTGTCGCTTAGTGGATCAAGATGTACGCTCTACACTTAAAAACAAGAGACAATATAAGGTATACAATAACATGTCTAAAGATGAAAGAGATGCTTTATCTGATCTAAGCAATGATAAGACCGTTATTGTCCGCCCTGCGGACAAGGGCGGTGCTCTCACGGTTCAGAATTTAAGCGATTATGAACATGAAATCAAGAGGCAGTTAAGTGACGATGCCTTCTATCAAAAATTGCCTGCAGATCCGACTAACCAGTTCAAACATGTTGTCCACGAAAAATTGAAACACTGGTTTGATAAAGGTGAACTTACAAAAAATGAATTTGAGTTCATGGTGAATGATTTCCCTGTGGTGCCAGTTATTTACACGCTGCCCAAGGTACATAAATCTCAGACCCCTCCCATTATAGGCCGACCTATCGTCAGCAGTATTGGCTCTCTGACTACCAATGTCTCTACTTTTGTTGATTTCTATCTAAAACCATGGGTGACATCTCTTCCTTCTTACCTCAGAGACTCCATTGATTTCATAAACAAACTAAAATCATTGCAAGTTCCAGCTGGTGGCATACTGGTGACGCTTGATGTGTCCAGCTTGTATACAAATATCCCGCACACGGGTGGTATAGCGGCTGTCAATCATTTTCTGAGCAATAGGCCTCACTCTGAAAAACCTAGCACTGCCTGCATATGTGATTTGACTGAAACAGTACTGACCACCAACTACTTCTTATTCAAAAATGACTTTTATTTGCAAACTAAGGGCACTGCCATGGGTAGCACCATGGCACCTAACTACGCTAATCTTTACATGGGCCAGTTCGAGAAAATGTTTATCCTTGACCCTGACGTTAATCCATTTCATAAACACATACTATGCTACCAGCGCTATATAGATGACTTATTTATGATTTGGAATGGGAACGAAACGACATTGACTGATTTCCACGCATTTCTTAATGCGGCCAGTGAACACCTGCAATTCACCCTTGAATCGAATAGCAGTGAAATTAGTTTTCTTGACGTCCGTATCATTGTTGATGGTGAGACACTACAAACTGACCTTTACCGTAAGCCCACTGACCGCAACACTTTGCTCCGTGGTGACAGTTATCACCCCACACATCTCATCAGGAGCCTCCCAATTAGTCAGTTTCATAGGGCCAGACGGATTTGCAGTACTGATGACAGATTTGACGGACAGGCGACGGACTTAACCAACAGATTTTTGCAACGTGGATACAGAGAGGAATGGATAACTGCAGCGAAGGAGCGCTTCGATACTACCACCCAGAATGAGGCTCTACAGCCCAAGATCAAATCACCTCCTAGTTCCCCTCCTCTCTGTTTCACTACGTACTCACCTATTGGCTTTGAGGTACAGAATATTCTAAAAAAACACTGGCATGTCATTAGTTCCGACCCTGCGCTCAAATCTGTATACACCGAGTCCCCTAAGTTGGTTTACAAACGCGCGCCTACTTTACGCGACCAGTTGGTTAAGTCGTACACGCCTCCGGAAAGACCGCGCACATTCTTGGACATTCCAGAAGGGAATTACAAATGTGCCAACTGTGTTCAATGCGGCTTCACAAGGAAATGTACTACATACAAACACCCACACTCAGGAAAAACACTTAAGATACGTGGTGTCATTACATGTAACACCCCTTTTGTGGTGTATCTTATACGATGTCCATGTGGTCTCGCCTACGTGGGCTGTACTTCTAGACCGCTGCGCGTCAGAATGAGTGAACACAGGAGTAACATAAGGTGCGGTGATGAGCGCAACCCCGTGGCCGCGCATTTCAAAAAAGCCGGCCACAACCTGTGTTTTTTTCAATACATCGGTATCGAGAAGGTCAACAAGCCCCCTAGAGGAGGTAATCACAAACGACTCTTACTCCAACGTGAGACTTATTATATACACACACTCAACACCATGTCTCCAGCCGGCTTAAACGAAGAATTTGACATAAAACCATTTTTGTAGGGCTAGGCCTATGCTCCAGTGTGGTTGTCATGGATGTGTCTTCTTGTATCCCAATGTGTTTGATTCTCAGCTATATGTTTCCTCATGACTACCCTTTTTACTGAACATGTGTATACTCATGGGATGTGATGATCTAGCATTCGATTATGCATTACTCTGCAATCTACCTGTATACCTACAAGGTGTTTTTTATGGTACCTATTTTTTTTTTTTAGGCCATGTGATTGGGGATGTTTTAGACCCATTTATGAATTATTATGATGACTTTGGATGTAAATATGTGTATATATTGTTCAGCCCCTTTGTAGCTGATTATAGCCTACATAAGGTTTTGGGATAGGTGCCCTCTGGTGCCCACTTTGTATATAGCTTACCCTTCACTCTTGTATGTCACACCCCCCCCCCCCCCCCTCCCCGCTATGTATATATACCACACCCTTTACACCTGTTCTGTGTTGCACCTTGATGAAGGACATTGAGTCCGAAACGTCGTGCCAATAAATCTACTGGGAGCATTTACAGTGTTGCGGACCTTTATTTTCTTTTCAGTGATCTTACGTTTGGTCCAGCACCTGTGCCACTGATGTGCGCGCATTCTTTGACTTTCTGATTGACTTTATTGTTGCGCTGCACTCCTTTGTTTGACTCCCGCCTGAGAAACACAAGTATGGCTGAACTAAACTCGATTCCAGAGGACCTCACAAACTCCTTCGAATTCACCACGGATGATTACGAGCGGATTATACTCAAAGACTCTCTTTTTGATGAGACAGAGACTGGTCTTGCCACTAACACGGATTTATTTGTGAGATCACTCAAAAAACTCACCATCCGTGAGACCAAACAATACTTGCACGCGGTGACCCTAAGTGACTACTTTCGGAAGAAAATAATACCACGGGGACTGAGAATACAAAAGCTTTCACCGGCGTCGGGCCTCAACGGTCCAATGTTCCTTGACCGTTGGTGCGAGATATTAAACAAATGCTCGTTAGACTTAATGACTCTGGTGATTCAGGAGACCTCTGATCAACTCGCGAAGACAAAAGACGAAATCAAAGACTTGACGGACAAATTGGATAACGAGCTTAAAGAGGATAAAAGAAAATTGGAAGAAATAAAGAAAGAGCTTGAACAGCTGAAGGAAAAATGCCACAATGAGATTATAGTGACCAAACGCGAGAAGTTCCAGAGAGATACACGGGATTACGCATCCGGCAACATTTACTTCTGGCGCAACAGGGACCCGACCCAACCAAAGACGCACCGAGGTACAAAGACCCACGCCCCTTCTGCGTCTTGGCTGTCTTCCACATCAGCCGACTCCGACTCCAGTGAACAATCCGGACGCGGCCGTGGAGCGCCTTTTTTAGGCAACAACCGAGGAGACACCTACACTCAACGCACTCTCCAACTCCAGCCCCCTCGCGGCCGTGCACGCGGCAGGCCCAGGAAAAGCCCCCACCACACTACAAACGGACGCGGAGAGGGCTACGCAAGAGGCCAGCGGTCCAGCTCCAGGAACAGACAACAGTTATGAATTTCTCCACTAAACCCCTATCGGACACCTGTGTGTCTGCGCTCAATAAGGGGCTATCGTTTGCGCCCACGTCCACAACCAATGATTTCGACACCATAGTGGATATCCAGAAATTCTTCCGGACTCTGAGACTCAAAGAATTCTTTCAGACTGACTACAACCCCAAGGGAGAGACACAGCTGGACAATACAGACACCAGTGAACAGCCCGGTCCACCTGTGACCTACCCCTCAGGTAAACCCATCACGCCGTTTAGGAAGAAGTCCACCTTCATCCCCCCCAGAGGGAGGAACGCTTCCCTGGACACTTACTGTCGCTTAGTGGATCAAGATGTACGCTCTACACTTAAAAACAAGAGACAATATAAGGTATACAATAACATGTCTAAAGATGAAAGAGATGCTTTATCTGATCTAAGCAATGATAAGACCGTTATTGTCCGCCCTGCGGACAAGGGCGGTGCTCTCACGGTTCAGAATTTAAGCGATTATGAACATGAAATCAAGAGGCAGTTAAGTGACGATGCCTTCTATCAAAAATTGCCTGCAGATCCGACTAACCAGTTCAAACATGTTGTCCACGAAAAATTGAAACACTGGTTTGATAAAGGTGAACTTACAAAAAATGAATTTGAGTTCATGGTGAATGATTTCCCTGTGGTGCCAGTTATTTACACGCTGCCCAAGGTACATAAATCTCAGACCCCTCCCATTATAGGCCGACCTATCGTCAGCAGTATTGGCTCTCTGACTACCAATGTCTCTACTTTTGTTGATTTCTATCTAAAACCATGGGTGACATCTCTTCCTTCTTACCTCAGAGACTCCATTGATTTCATAAACAAACTAAAATCATTGCAAGTTCCAGCTGGTGGCATACTGGTGACGCTTGATGTGTCCAGCTTGTATACAAATATCCCGCATACGGGTGGTATAGCGGCTGTCAATCATTTTCTGAGCAATAGGCCCCCACTCTGAAAAACCTAGCACTGCCTGCATATGTGATTTGACTGAAACAGTACTGACCACCAACTACTTCTTATTCAAAAATGACTTTTATTTGCAAACTAAGGGAACTGCCATGGGTAGCACCATGGCACCTAACTATGCTAATCTTTACATGGGCCAGTTCGAGAAAATGTTTATCCTTGACCCTGACGTTAATCCATTTCATAAACACATACTATGCTACCAGCGCTATATAGATGACTTATTTATGATTTGGAATGGGAACGAAACGACATTGACTGATTTCCACGCATTTCTTAATGCGGCCAGTGAACACCTGCAATTCACCCTTGAATCGAATAGCAGTGAAATTAGTTTTCTTGACGTCCGTATCATTGTTGATGGTGAGACACTACAAACTGACCTTTACCGTAAGCCCACTGACCGCAACACTTTGCTCCGTGGTGACAGTTATCACCCCACACATCTCATCAGGAGCCTCCCAATTAGTCAGTTTCATAGGGCCAGACGGATTTGCAGTACTGATGACAGATTTGACGGACAGGCGACGGACTTAACCAACAGATTTTTGCAACGTGGATACAGAGAGGAATGGATAACTGCAGCGAATGAGCGCTTCGATACTACCACCCAGAATGAGGCTCTACAGCCCAAGATCAAATCACCTCCTAGTTCCCCTCCTCTCTGTTTCACTACGTACTCACCTATTGGCTTTGAGGTACAGAATATTCTAAAAAAACACTGGCATGTCATTAGTTCCGACCCTGCGCTCAAATCTGTATACACCGAGTCCCCTAAGTTGGTTTACAAACGCGCGCCTACTTTACGCGACCAGTTGGTTAAGTCGTACACGCCTCCGGAAAGACCGCGCACATTCTTGGACATTCCAGAAGGGAATTACAAATGTGCCAACTGTGTTCAATGCGGCTTCACAAGGAAATGTACTACATACAAACACCCACACTCAGGAAAAACACTTAAGATACGTGGTGTCATTACATGTAACACCCCTTTTGTGGTGTATCTTATACGATGTCCATGTGGTCTCGCCTACGTGGGCTGTACTTCTAGACCGCTGCGCGTCAGAATGAGTGAACACAGGAGTAACATAAGGTGCGGTGATGAGCGCAACCCCGTGGCCGCGCATTTCAAAAAAGCCGGCCACAACCTGTGTTTTTTTCAATACATCGGTATCGAGAAGGTCAACAAGCCCCCTAGAGGAGGTAATCACAAACGACTCTTACTCCAACGTGAGACTTATTATATACACACACTCAACACCATGTCTCCAGCCGGCTTAAACGAAGAATTTGACATAAAACCATTTTTGTAGGGCTAGGCCTATGCTCCAGTGTGGTTGTCATGGATGTGTCTTCTTGTATCCCAATGTGTTTGATTCTCAGCTATATGTTTCCTCATGACTACCCTTTTTACTGAACATGTGTATACTCATGGGATGTGATGATCTAGCATACGATTATGCATTACTCTGCAATCTACCTGTATACCTACAAGGTGTTTTTTATGGTACCTATTTTTTTTTAGGCCATGTGATTGGGGATGTTTTAGACCCATTTATGAATTATTATGATGACTTTGGATGTAAATATGTGTATATATTGTTCAGCCCCTTTGTAGCTGATTATAGCCTACATAAGGTTTTGGGATAGGTGCCCTCTGGTGCCCACTTTGTATATAGCTTACCCTTCACTCTTGTATGTCACACTCCCCCCCCCCCCCCCCCCCCCCCCCCCCTCTCCCCCCTCCCTGCTATGTATATATACCACACCCTTTACACCTGTTCTGTGTTGCACCTTGATGAAGGACATCGAGTCCGAAACGTCGTGCCAATAAATCTACTGGGAGCATTTACAGTGTTGCGGACCTTTATTTTCTTTTCAGTGATCTTACGTTTGGTCCAGCACCTGTGCCACTGATGTGCGCGCATTCTTTGACTTTCTGTATGCCAGATTACCAGTCCAGTCCTGATTGTCATTGAAAGCCAACATGTGTCTCTCGTCTGGTCTCTACAATTACTCTGTCTGATTACAATTCCACTGAGGAATGTGACCACCATGGCAATGCTTTTCTCTGCAAAAACTCTTCCGTTCCAAATGCCTTTACGTGTTGAAACCTCTTGATTTTTTTCTCTACATCACCACCCGATATTTTTTTGTCAAAATAATGTGGAGTGTAACCAAAGCATACCAATGAAGAAAAAAGCCAGGGTCTGGAATTTTGGTGCACTTACTCTACATATCAGCTGTTTTGTATTAGAGTATACATTAAATTAATATCTTCATTGTTGTCGTTGTCCTCATCTTCTTCAGTCTATTTCTGATAGCCTATCTGTGGAAGAAATATTTTTGAAAAAGAATTTTGGTGGTGGTCATATCATGGTAGGCCTACTGTCTACAGGTAGGCTAGAGTACTCTTGCCTTAAAGCAAGACAAAACAAACTTTTTGGCATATTGCGTATTGTTTAAACGTATTGCTTATTACCAGGTGACCTCAGAATTACCACAAGCAAGCAGAGAGCAAGGTAACTGAAGAAATATAAGCCTGCACTAGTTCTGCCAGGAATTATCATGGGCACATTTTGACCAGGCAGTCAGCGGATGCCGTTTACTTTATAGCGACGTGTCTTATAGCGACGTGTCTTCAAGGTCTCACACATCACACACTAAGAGGGAATGTGTACATTTTACGTGTTAAGCCATCATGTGTGGAATCTGACACAACATGGGTATTATTCAATTAATATACAAACTATACACATTTTGTATTGAATTGCACATGAGTTATTCGTGAGTTAAATGTATTTTAAATTCACAACGTAGCCAAATATACTAACATTTTCTCATCACAAACCAGGAATGTGACTTGGATATGACTCAAAAACAGTTTTTATTTCATTGAGTCCTTAAAATTACACTATTATTACCCCTTGCTTACACACATATGACACATCTAAGAATTAATGCAAAATGTGTTGTCCCGGAGCGCAAAAAATTAACTATTTCTGTCCCAGTAGGTTGCTTCTTAGAGTGCGTATATAATTCGTTTAGACTTATAAACCCCCATCATGCCGTTGAATGAAACCACCCTTGAACGTTGAAAAAAGAGAAAATAAGAAGATAAAAGAGAAAATAAACATAAATATTTAATAACGATTAACTAAAAAATGTGTTTTGCCAAAATGTGGGCATTTGAAAGAAGCCAAAAAAGAACCACCTGTTATTCTTCATGTAGGCCCTCTCAGCTATATTGTTATTATTTTCATTCTCTCTCCATCGTTCCCATTTTATCGTTTTCCACCCTCATATTATTTCCTTACAACCCAGGAGGAGGCGTTTACAGCGCAGATGCAGAACCAAAAAATGATAATGACTATCACCATGTGGTGTTTTCATGAGCTTCAAGAAAGCCATATAAATGGTGCAATACCACTCGGAGTTGATTAAACATTCAGCAACATCTTTGAATTACATTATTTAATGTTTGCAAGTGTAGTTTTCACCAGGATGTG
Source organism: Engraulis encrasicolus (assembly GCF_034702125.1). Taxonomy (NCBI): domain Eukaryota; kingdom Metazoa; phylum Chordata; class Actinopteri; order Clupeiformes; family Engraulidae; genus Engraulis; species Engraulis encrasicolus. The sequence goes on from NC_085870.1 coordinate 40,908,893, forward strand.
GAGGCACTCTCAGAACATTATGGTCCAATGCGTAGTAGGGCCGACACTCATGATTTAAATAAGATACACTGGTGGGCAGGCATGCAGGCAGCTTGTTCTCCGTGTTCTCTAGATTCACCAGACATGCTGTTCAGCTGATGCAATGAAATAAGAAATGATATGAAACCCCAGGTGTCATATCGATGTGCTCTTATCACTGTGGTCATTGTCAACCAGGGCTAGACTGGCCATCTGGCATAGCTGGCATTTCCCAGTGGGCCCTGCACCCTCGTGGACCCCTATTTTCAGAAATGTTTTAAGAAAAATCAGAAATGTAAAATATATATTTATATTCTTTATATATTTTTACATTTCTGAAAATAGGGGCCCACGAGGGTCAGTTCTGCGTCGCTAATTATGAGGGGCCCTTTTAAGCCAAAAGTGCCTGGGCCCTATTTCTCCTCCAGTCCAGCCCTGTTGTCAACACAGCTATTCTAAAGAGCGGTGGTCATTTTAGTCATACCACAGATTGCCATCGCTCGCTATTTCATGAGTCTCTATTTTTTTCTCCTCATAAAACACCACTTGATCGTCAACAGTTGCTCTGGGCCACACTTCCATGAGTGACGCCTGAATATCAAACGGCAGTGAGGGAGCTCGGTAATCTCAAATGAATTTGACAAAGAGATGACAGATGGAGAGTGGCCGGCCGTGATCAGGGCCGCTGACAGCTTTGGCAGGGCCCAGGACAAAGACATCTGAAAGGGCCCTAAACCCAATACATACAATGTTATGAGGATCCAACTCTGGGCCCCCACTCTCCTTGGGCCCGGGACAAGTGACCCTTTTGTACCCCCCTTTCAGCTTCCCTGGCCGCGATGGTGGGCTGAGCCTGGGTGGAGAGAGGGGCCGTGATGGTGGGCTGAGCCTGGGTGGAGACTGGAGAGGGGCTGTGATGGAGGGCTGAGCCTGCATGGAGAGAGGAGAAGGGCCGTGGTGGTGGGCTGAGCCTGGGTGGAGAGAGGGGCTGTGATGATGGGGCAGGGTCTGGGTGGAGAGAGGGGCCGTGATGGTGGGGAGAGGGGCTGTGATGGTGGGCTGAGCCTGGGTGGAGAGAGGGGCCGACCGTGATGGTGGCTGAGACTGGGTGGAGAGGGGCTGATGGTGGACAGGTCCCTGGGTGGAGAGAGGGGCTGTGATGGTGGGCTGAGCGTGGGTGGAGAGAGGGGCTGAGCCTGGGTGGAGAGAGAGGCCATGATGGTGGGTAGGGTCTGGGTGGAGAGAGGGGCCATGATGGTGGGTAGGGTCTGGGAGGTGAGAGGGGCTGTGATGGTGGGGAGGGTCTGGGTGGAGAGAGGGGCTGAGCCTGGGTGGAGAGAGGGGCTGTGATGGTGGGCTGGGACTGGGTGGAAAGAGGGGCTGATGGTCGACAGGTTCCTGGGTGGAGAGAGGAGAGGGGCCGTGATGGTCGACAGGTTCCTGGGTGGAGAGAGGAGAGGGGCGGTGATGGTGGGCAGGGCTTGGGTGGAGAGAGGAGAGGGGCCGCCTGCTCGCTCTGTTTTACATTCAGAGCCACACCTCATCTGTCAGCTGAGCTGAGGGCCGTAATCATAAAGTAGATTAGGCTGTGATCTTCCTGCGTTTTCCCCCAGCTAGGTCCATGTCTTTGGCCTGCACTGAACAGGTATGGAGGTGGGGGTTGGGGGTTGGTCAGAGGTAGGATTGCTTGAGTCTCTCTGATCAAATGACCAGAAATCCATATTCAGAGTTTTATAGGAAGAATAGCTGATCAAAGGCGTTCTTAGGTCCAAAATAGAACGTCTCTGGCGTTATTCTGGGTTTTATTACAACCATGGTTCCTTGAGGCGTTGTGAAGGCTCTCATCTTAGATCAAGGCGTACTGGTGTGGCCATTTGTATACAGTAGGCTACTGTATATCTTGTTCTTGGTAATACTCGACTGTGATGATTTTAACCTTCCTCTTCCTTCATTGCCTTTTATTCAATTTGATTATAGGGGTAATGCACTTACCTTACCTTTTATTTCCTATAAGAGTTTTGACAAATGGTCGATCAGAAAACTGTATTGGTAGTGGGAATAATAAAACCCTTGTCAGTCACTAAGCCGTTTTTTTTTTAACTGATTTGTGTTGAATTTGACACCTATACCAGAGATTCTTTAAGTATAGAGATATGCCAACATCATAGGTTTCTATGGGCACCTAACGCGACCAGGTTCCGGTCTGCCTAAAGGGCCATGTCATAATGCTCCTACAATGAATAGAGCAGTCCTTAGGTCTGCCTAGGTCTGCCTAAGGGGGGCCATAATAGAACCAGGAAACAATGGGCCAATGGAACCTCTCTCTCTCTACTCTCTCTGCCATACTGCAGTACTCGGTATGTGTGCGTTGATTGCATCATCTATGGCTTGAGTAATAGGGTCATGATGATTTAATTTTAAATTTAAAGGATTATTATCATGTGTGAAGTGATGGAATAAATGTTCTGTAGAAGTCACAATTGGTAACTTCGCTACTAATTTGAAATTGAAAGTTGAAAAAGTGCAGACAATGAAAAATAAATGGCAAAGGAATTATGGCATTCATGTTTTTTTTTTTTTAATTGCATACAGCCCCTTCATAGTGATTGTTCCACCGTCAGAACATCTTCATATAGCTGCATTATTTGAATTAGTCTCTCTCTCTCTCTCTCTCTCTCTCTCTCTCTCTCTCTCTCTCTCTCTCTCTCTCTCTCTCTCTCTCTCTCTCTCTCTCTCTCTCTCTATTCTTGAAATAAATATGAAGAGTTCAGATGCAAAACCCCCTAAGTGCCTTTTCAGAAAATAATCTTAATTCATTTTTATTTAATACAAAGCTATCAAATCTGCATATTTTTTATTTTATTTATGTAATATAACTATTTATATGTATTATCAAGTACATGAATGTAAACCAAACCAACAACGGGGTTCTCTAAAAATATAGAAGTGCAGGTCTTAGGAAATGGAGTTAGGGGTTTTTGCATCTGAACTCTTCATATGAAGAGCTCTTTTCCAAAATTAGATATATCCATTTTATAGAATGTTGGGAAATTGACATTTTTGTATTGGGCATTCCATTGAAATGCATTGCAAAATGCATTTTTATAGAGGTTTTAAAGTATGTTCTCAAAACATGTGAATGGCGAGAATTCACACATAGATGATAGGAACTCTTAAAGGGACAGTTTGGTCAATTTCAACATGCAGTTGTATTGCTCACGCTACCCTTGACTTGTCAGTACCTGGTGATGCCACATTTTTCGGCTCAGCCCTTTCCGAGATATGAGCAATTCTAATGGGGGCAGCGTTTGTTTACATTTTTAAAAAATGAAACATAGGCCAACTCCAAATATTTTCCCAAAAGGTACTGCTGTTTGCTAGTTGTCTGCTGATGTTTTATAACCTTTTGGATGTTTTTGGGAATAAATAAAAATGTTTTTTTGAAATGTAAACAAAGAGCTGCCCCCATTACAATGACCAGGATCTCAGAAACGGCTGAAGAAGAAGAAAAAAAAATCTCAGGCACTGACAAGTCCAGGGTAGTGTGAGCATTACAACTGCATGTTGAAATTGACCAAACTGTCCCTTTAACAGTCATTTCCAATATTAAAATGCAAAAAGTCAAATATGGTGGATATAGCGTTTGGGAAAAGAGCTCTTCATATTGTCTTTGGTGACTCAGTAAGGCCATCATCTTTGCCATTGCATGTGTTGTTCCTGTGTTGGTTGTAAAAGAGTAAACCAACATTCCGTGATCGCTATGGTGCTGCGAGCAATCTAGCCATTTGAAATGAACATAACACTGCTCCAAGGCTGACACAACGGTGTGGCTAAACTGTGAAGGCAACACTGTAAAAGAAAAAGTGTTTCTTGACTTTCTCTGTAATAGTAAGGCTCTTCAAGTTCGTGGAATCTAAAATGCTATTTATACTAAAACAGTAAAGCACTTGAGCACAGATTCGAGGACAGGAGCCACAGTGTGTCCACCAAAGTGAGCAATGGAATTATGCCTCTCCTGACTGAGTCTGTCTGGCAGCAAATTATTGCAATCACAGGGAAGCTATTAGAGAGGGCGTCTGCTTCCTTTCAACATGATTTGCCCGCAAGTCTGAGAAATTTTGTCCCTTTATCGGCCTTTGAAAATCCCAATAGATACATATGATCATTCTCATCTGAACCCCCCTCCCCCTCCCCCCAAGGTGTCTGTAACAAACCCATCAATTTGTTGTGATAAAAAACAGAAAACAAACAATCGAGTGCAGCACTGTATATAATTTCCAGGAAGGAGAGTGCTTAAATCTGCCATTCTGAAAAATATAAACGTGCACGCACAGATTTGCAGGGATATCTCTTTCAAATCCTTTCTGATGAATTATTGATGTGGGAGAGGTGGGGATGGGGCTTTTTGAAAAGCCCACTGAGGTGAGTTGGCGGATCAATAAGGCTGCCTTTTGGACCCACAAAGCCCTACGCACCACTTCACGCCACGCCACACCGCACCGCACCGCACCCCACCACAGCACCACCCGACACCAACCCCAGCAGCCAAGCCATTCAGTGGCAGGTTTGTCTCCCCAGGGGCTGGTTCACACTGTCAGACAACACCACGCTTCCGCAGAATAATGATTCAGCACCTCAAAAAAAAAAAATCTACTGTAGGTGCACAAATGGGTTGCAAACAGCCTCCCCTCCACACACACGCAACCACCACCAACTTGAAAGGTTGTTCTGCTGTGCATACACTGGGACATGAATGATAATGAGCTTCCACCATGACAAAATGAATAGATACTGTCAAAATGTATTATGCACTGTCTCTGGGACAGAATAGGGGGTGTGTAATTGCGTGGTGGTGTTTACGCTTGCCATTGAAGCAGTAGCTGTACTTGTTGTTTTAGGTAACACTTTTATAGGGAGGAAAAATGCACCAATTCCTGTTGACTGAAATTGTTTGCTCTCTTAAAATTCAAGACCCAGTGAAAACTGTGTTGTTGTTTTCCGCTTTTTTTCCCCCAGACATACTCAGTCTGTCTGCAACTTTTGGCATTTAAAGTTGTGATTTTGCCACCTACGTTTGTAGTAATTACTGTGCTATAACACGGAAATTATTTTGTGATAATGAGTCACCTAAAAAAAGCATGATGTGATTCAACTTAACTGGTCCCATTTGAGTGAATGTGTGTACTTTGACGTCATAAAAGACACCATTTCATTTAGTCCTGAAAACAATGATTCTTAGTCATGTTGCCGCTTTGAGAACAGTGTGGCTCCTTCCTATTATCATACAAAGCTGAGAAATCACCCACACCCCAGACTAAAGCAGTAGTCACAAGTGGAATGTATTTTACTGCGTAAATTCTCACAAATAGGCACAAACAATGACTCATTAGAGCATCCTGGATTCCTAAGAATGACCCTGGAAGTGACGTGGTGATGATGCCAGTGTTGACCGAATTTAGTCCCACTAATTATCCTATTAATTACTGCTGTCCTTGGAGACGCACAGTTCAGCAGCTGTGCTAAGGCAGTGCTAAGAAGGTTAAAAAGCTCTCTCTCTCTTCTCTCTCTCTTTTCTTTTTCTCTCTCTTTTCTTTCTCTCTCTCTCTCTCCGTCTCTCCGTCTCTCTCTCTCTCTCTCTCTCTCTCTCTCTCTCTCTCTCTCTCTCTGTCTGTCTGTCTCTGTCTCTGTCTTGATCCTCAGGACTAGGTTCTGACTGAGCCTCCGCAGCTCGTGGTTAAATAATGGACCAGAATGAAGGCTTTAATCTTCAGAGCATTTTCAGACACTCCATCTCAGCGAAGATGGATTTCTTACTGGCACCCTTGACAGGGAAGAGAGAGAGCGAGACCAAGGTAGTGATGCTGGTGTGGTGAGGCTGGTGGTGTGGGGGGTGGTGGGGATGGAGGAGGAGGGGGACTAATCTTTCATGAAATTGCACCCTAAACACAAGTTTGTTTCTGGGATAAATTACGGCGCGAAAAAGAAATGAATAAAAAATGGGCCGCCTGCCGCTGCCTGTGGTGGAGCCCTCCGGCAGTTGGGCCGGGTCAAAGTGCTCATTTATTCTTTAGGAGGAGCAGGGGAGCTACAGGGTGACAGAGCTGTCACAACCAGGCAGGCAAACTAGGCAATTGCCTATAGGGCCCCAATGTGAAAAGGGGGGCTCATGGTAAGGACTTGTTATGCACTGGAATTCAAATGATACCAATGGCAACTTTGTGAGTGAGGCGAAACCTCCCTAAACTCAATGACCGAAAAATGTGAGGGGAACCTTCCCCATTAGCTTGAAAAGAGGAGAAGGGCCCCAAGTCTCTCTTTGCCTAGGGCCCCTTAATACATTGAAACGGCCCTGACGGTGACAGAACTATGCAGGGAAAGACGAGAAGGCGGGCAGGCAAGGCAAGGAGGTAAGGCGGCGAGGCGGGTAGGAAATGAAATGAAATGAAATGAAGTAGTAGTAGCCTACCATGCTGCTGAGGGACCGTCGTTAGGTCCCTATTACTTACCACTCCCCACCTCTGAGCTGCCATTTTTCACACCGCCCTTAACACGGACAATGTAATGACTTTGGGAGAACAACAAGGGAAAAGGTCATATAGTCAAGGAAATGTCTGTGGACATGCAGCATATGTGCGGGAAGGATGGGCATCTGGGGGAAACAGTGGTGAAATATGACATGGGTAAAATGCACCACAGAAGAACACTTCAACATGTTGATAGGCCTTTGCCAGATGGTGATTAATTCACATGCACACACTTCCAACACAATCAATTACTTCTACCACTGTATTGGCCGGCCATTTGAGACGTTTACTGCCAAGACCAACTGTCGTAGACTTCCTTTTAGTAAACTTTTCAAGAAATCGCCATCTTTTATCTGCCTCTCTAATCTTAAATCATTCACCCCGACCTGTGCTGGCTGGCCCCCTTTCCTAGACAGCCTTGTATGATTACAGTGAGCATCAGGGCCATTGACAAAGTCACTGACACTGACAAAGTCATCTGAAAGGGCCCCCTACATACAAAACATACAATGTAATGAGAAATCAATTCTGGTTCCCATCTGTCCCTGGGCCCGGGACAAGGGTCCCCTTTGTCCCCCCTGGCGGCTTCCCTGGTGATCATGGTACTTTCGGGAGAGCATCTGTTTTTTGTGGCATGAATGTTGTCCGCCGCACTTCCTGTTCCCAATAGTGAAAGCAAGTGTCACTTGTTCGGGGACTCTCGTGGGACAGGCTGTTCCATTTGTCTGCACGGTGACAAGCCCATTTGTAATATTTGAATATAAATGGGGACCGGGGTGACAGTTTAATAGGAGCCATCCCATCTCGGCGGATGTCTACTCTTGTGTAGATTTGTGGATGGTTGGAGAATGCTTCAAAATTAGAGCACTGCAGAAGGTGTCTGAGTTGGCATACCTTTCTCAAATCAAAATTTTCTGATGAGTCGATTTGTGTTACATTACAATGCAATTTTTTTCTAGTTTGGCTTTGAATTTGATCAAGGTCTCTTTAACCCCCTCTCCCACCTTGCCAAAAAAAGAGAATACAAAACCTGCAATAGTAAACTGCACATGGCTGGACTGTATGCTTCTGTTGCTAAGATACGATGTCTTCAGGGGGGGGCTGAAAAAAACAGATGTTCCAAATCTAAATTTAGCAACATACATCCTTGGAGATTCGTCCCCGGAAACATCAGACAAAACATATGGTGAGCAAGCACTTTGCCTGCCTAAGATTTTTTTTTTAAATGTGTTTCCCACTTCATTCAAATCAGGCGCCTCAGCCACTTTGGGGAAAAAGAGGCTCCATGGGCCCCATTGATGCATATCCAGAAACACAAACGCTGATTACTCAAGCACTGATTGTTTTCGCTCAACCATTTTAATGAGTGCAGCCAGTGGAGATCTGCAGGAAAGAATTTTCTTTCATTAATATGAAAGCACATATATGATATGATATGATATGATATGATATGATATGATATGATATGATATGATATGATATGATATGCACATATATGATGTTGGTGGTAGGGTGGAGAGGTGGATGGGAGGGAGGGAGGGAGGGAGGGGGGGGGGGGTTGTCAGGATGCACTGTATACTTCTTACGGTCTTATCATATATATGATGGTGGGGGTGGGGGTGGAGAGGTGGATAGGAGGAGGGGAAGGGGGGGTGTCAGGATATGAGGTCACACTTCTTACGGTCTTATCATCAAGCCTCAATGGCGCAAAAGGTAAAGGAGAGGAAGGTACACGATGTTGGAGGGGTAATCATTAAAACGTAATGAATCCTATTCTGCAATGACCAATCTATTTGATTGATTTTTACAGTCCCCCAAGCCTGCAGGCCACAGCCAGCCACACCTGAGTCCCAAGGAAACAGCCCCGTCTGCCTTTGAACTAGAGTGGATATCCTTGGGCAAAATGAAAGAGTCTTCGATCTTACTTCTCTCTCTCTTCCGTCCCTCCCCTCTGGCCGGCCGTATACTTGTAGCAGAGCGGTCCAAAGCAGTCCTAAATGTTTGGGGAGCCTCATGCTCGATGACACGACCTTGCCGAAGAGAGTGCAGGGGGGTGAATTTTAATAGGAAATTAATTTTGATGTTCAGACAAGCCCAAGGAGAGACATTTTTAAGCCTTCCTGATTTATGATAGTCACCAAATTGGATGGGTTTCTTTCTTCCTTTCCTTCTTTTTTTGTCAAACAGTGAAGCAATTACAGCTTGTTCAGTCTCCATGTTCTAGTGAGTGAGGCAAAAAAAAGTTTCTGTAATTTGTTAATGTGTTGTGCTCACACTTCAAGGCAACCGAAAAAAGATATCTTAATATCCATAAGGCCTGTAATTGGTGGTGAATTTATCTACAGAAATCCCTCAATACTTTAGAAGTCATATTAGACCCTATTAAATGGGAAATTAGTTAGTGTAGTGAGCTAAGCGGAAATTATTTGTTATTATTTTCCAAGGTTCGCCATAATGAAGGCGTATCACTAACAAGAGTTTACAGTTCACTTTATGGCTTCCTCAGTTGTTGTAATGGCCTGACTAACAAAGACATCATGACTTAAACTGTACACTCTGCAAACTGCAAACACATGCATGTGCACACACACGCACACGCGCACGCACACGCGCACGCGCACGCACGCGCGCGCACACACACACACACACACACACACACACACACACACACACACACACACACACACACACACACACACACACACACACACACACACACACACACACACACACACACACACACACACACACACACACACATTTGATTTTGTAATTACCTGGACCAAATGGCAATTGAGGAGGATCAGAAAAACAACTCATGCATGGCACCCGGCTGATACGTTATTTACAGTAATTGTTCCAAAGGTCCTTATTTGACACATCATGGGATCTAAACTCAAGCTACACAATCTGTCAGACCAGTTGAAAAAACTGATATTAGGACATATTGTCAGTCAAAGTGCAGTTCTAAGGTAGGCCTACATATAACGTTTGCCTGGAAGACATTTAGCCTTATAAACTACTAATTACTGATTCAAACAATGCAGCCGTGGCCTAATGGTTAGGGAGATGGTCATAGGATCAAAGGGTTGCAGATTCTAATCTCACCCTTACCTCTCCCTACACCTCCATCCATGGCTGAAGTGCCTTTGAGCAAGGCACCTAACCCCACATTGCACCAGGGACTGTAACCAATACCCTGTGAATAACTGTGAGTCTCAATTTACGTTTTATTTTTCAGAAGTACTTCTGTCCATTTATGATGCACAGTAAGTTTATCTTGTCTGATTGGATCATTTTAGCTGTCCGCCAGAAACATTAGGAGTGAAGGGAGCTTATCCATCCACCAATAAATGGATCTGACAGCCAAGATGAGTCATTTGCTATATAGGCCTATTTGTTAATAATTGCTTAACCCTCTGAGGTCTAATTGCCCTTGAGAGGGCAATTTGACATGTCTCCAAAAACAAATCTGTAACTCTGTGAGTTTTTGTCATTGAAACATATAAGTTACACCATTAGAAACCTCAGACCTTCCAGATTTCAAATATATATATATTGAATAAATGATATAGCTGGCCCAATTTAAAGAAAGTGAAAAGAAATCTTCGCATATTCTGTACTCTCTGCCTGTAGCAGCCACACGTATAGCTATTCACATGTAAAGTACCGGTGCTTGAGTGGCTATTCAGAGGTGACAACACGCCCCTTTCATCTAGGGTAAACACAGCCATGCTCCTCACTTGGCCACAGGACAAAGAGAGTGACAGGGGGGTGTGTTATCAGAGCACATGGAGATTGACAAGGGGTGTGGGCCATTAGAGGTTTTTCACACCTATCTCATTAGTATTCAAATGAGACAGGCAGTGGCCTGACATAGTGTTTCTTTTTTGCATTTTGTATGAAAACAACAAAACATTTCTAAATGCCCTTTTTACTTTTATGCAGCCAACACATTTGTTTACAAGATTCAAACTTCAAAAGTCTTGGCTAGATATATTTATTGTGTGTTTTTTTGAAGACCTCTGAAACCTGTTTTTTTGTACAGTTGTGTTTATACTCAATTTAAATAAAACATGTTTGTATGACACCCAATTTTATTTCAGATTATTTATTGTCAGGCTTTTCAGAATGCAACCATATATTTCACTTTTGCATAGATGCTTACTGTTAGTTGAAAATACTTGAAAATGTCAGGGTGGTGCAAGCAGCCTAAAAGCCTCTGAAAGGCCTTAGACCTCAGAGGGTTAATGTGATTTTTTTCCACTTTTTTGACTGATTAGCTGATTTTTCTTCATCGTATTCTTGATTTCTTTCGACTCTCACACTTTCTCTCTCTGTTTCTTTATATCTCACTCTCTCTGTAGTTCTATCTGACAGTTTCAAACCTACTCTCACAATCCCTTTCCTTTTTTAACACTTATCACACTCCTCTCTCTCTCTCTCTCTCTCTCTCTCTCTCACACTCACACACACACACACACACACACACACACACACACACACACACACACACACACACACACACACACACACACACACACACACACACTTGATTGGACCCCTCCTGTCCTGCCCTCCTGCTGGCTCTCTCCCTGTGTCTGCAACTGAAAATAACATTTTGGCTTCATTTGGCAGTCCTTTCAGACCAAATCCCAGAAGGTGTTGTCTTTTCCTTGTGTGGTCAAAAAATGTCAATGATAGACAAATTGAATTTCTTTTTCTTTTTCTTTTCTTTTTTCTTCGTTTCCTTCAGCAGATTTGAGTTCTGTCTCCTGGACAGCTGCTGTTCCTTTGCTAGGCAAGGCAAGGCAGGGCAAGTTTATTTGTATAGCGCATTTCATACACAGGTGCAACTCACTGTGCTTCACAAAACTAACAAATGCAAAAAGAAAGGAAACAGGGAAGAAAGAAGGGAATAAATTAGAGTCAAAGAACATTTAAAACATTAAGATAAAACATAAGGTAAAATAGTAATAATAATAATAAAATAAAAAATAAACATAAACATAAATAATTAAAACAAAAATAAGAATGATATAGAATTTAAGCTAGGGGAAAGCATCTGAGAACAGCTTTGTCTTGAGTCTAGATTTAAAGCTATCAATAGTGGGTGCATTTTGTACGTCATCTAGAAGCTGGTTCCAAAGCTTTGAAGCATAGAAGCTAAAGGCTGCCTCTCCACACTTTGTTTTGACTTTTGGAATCACCAGCAAATTCTTCTCCGTTGACCTTAGTGACCTGGTTGGTGCATACAGCTGAAACATATCCAGTAGATATGTGGGTCCCATTCCATTTAATGATTTAAACATAAGTAGCATTGCCTTAAAATCAATTCCGTAGCTTACTGGGAGCCAATGCAGCGATCTTAAAATTGGAGTAATGTGGTCGAACTTCCTTGTTTTTGTAAGAACCCTTGCTGCTGCATTTTGTACAAGTTGAAGCTGTTTGATGGTCTTTTTGGGGAGGCCTGTAAAAAGACTGTTACAGTAATCAACCTTACTAGAAATGAAGGCATGTATTAGCTTCTCCAGATCATGTTTAGACATAAGGCCCCTAAATTTAGAGACGTTTTATGTGATAAAATGCAGACTTAGTAATAGCTTTCATGTGACTGTTAAAGTTTAGGTCACTGTCAATGAGGACCCCAATATTTTTAACTGTATCCCTTGCTTTCAGTCCCTTCGTTTCAAGGATAGTAGCAATCTTTTGTCTCTCCTCTCTTTTCCCAAATATAATTACTTCAGTTTTATCTGTGTTCAGCTGGAGGAAATTGTGAGACATCCATTTGTTAATTTGGTCCATGCAATGATAGAGTGATTCAAGGGGGGTGTAGTCATTGGGGGACATAGATAAGTAGAGTTGGGTATCATCCGCATAGCTATGGTAATTTATGGAGTTATTCTCGATAATGTGTCCCAGTGGCAGTATATATAGATTGAACACTAGTGGTCCCAGAATGGAGCCCTGGAGGAACCCACAGTTCAGAGACATCGGTGATGAGGTATGTCTTCCAATGGCGACAAAAAAAACTTCTTTGTTGTAAGTATGATTTTAACCAGTTGATCACTATGCCTGTAAAGCCAACCCAGTGTTCCAGTCTATGTAGTAGTATGGCATGATCAACTGTATCGAAAGCGGCACTTAAATCTAGTAGCACCAAGACAGATGATTTGCCAGCATCAGAATTAAATCTTATGTTACTCATAACTTTAATAAGAGCTGTTTCAGTGCTGCGGTAGGCACGGAAACCTGATTGACACTTATCAAGGTAGCTATTAGACATTAGAAAGGCAGTTAATTGGTTAAAAACAATTTTGTCTATTATTTGAATGGTAGATTGGATATGGGCCTATAGTTGTTTAGTACCAGTGCATCCAGGTTGTTCTTTTTCAGTAAGGGTTTCACAACTGCTTCTTTCAGACAGCCTGGGAATATGCCCGTCAGCCATAGGATTTCGTTTGTGCAGCGAACATTTCATATCTGGTGGGTGACGGAATACAGTACAAAGTTACAAAAAGTTTCTGGAAGTTTAATTTGACCTAATAACTTGAATCATAGCACCAAGTTATTATGATTAATGGACACAGTGGCGTCCCTTTTTTGCTCAGTGTTTGTCTGTGGTCTCTTTTCTTCGGTCACAGTATCCTGCCTGCCATTGGCTAATCAGAAGAGGGTTCACATGTTAGCTGCTAATACATGGCTAATTACTGTCTCAAAAAGTGTCTTATAAGACATGTGTTGAGCAAAATCAAAGGCCTACTTAGGCCCTTATTATGATTATATCAATAAGTCCATGAGGGTAACAAATCTTTGAGTTTCTTTTGTTTCAGACATGTAAAAGTTTTTTATTTTAAAAGGTAAAAGATAAAATATAAAAACTTTAACATTTGATAGTCTAATGAAAGTCATACATCTAAGAACTGTTTGAGTACGTACCTAACAAATTATTGCTTTTTGCTCAACACATTTCTTGTAAGTCAGTCACTTATATATAGACAGTTAGGCATGTATGAAGGAAGACACTATAAGCTGTCCATGACCAACCTAGCATTTCGCCACAAGTAATAGTATACCTGTTGAGCTAATAAGGCAATATAGGAGAGGTAGCAGAGAAGACAACTGTCTACGGAAGATATGGACAGTGCAACCTCAAGTTGAAGCTGTGTTGACATGCAAAATCTCTCCCTTGCCACCTTAACATTTGACAAGGCATCAGATAAGTACAACACAGCCTTCCTGTGCTATTGAGTTCCTGCGCCCGTCGTCATAGTTGCTGGTCGCGTGCCGAAAAATGATGGGCGTAGCCATTTTGGCAGTAATCGCGTCAGTAGATTGGCAGACACTGACTGGCTGTCACGGTGAAGGAGGACGGACTTGACAGTGACACTTGACAGGATGGTAGACAACTGTTGTGCTCCAGGTTGTCGAAACAGACGGGGCAAGAAGAAAGGAGGATTAACTCATTATTATTTATTTTATTATCATTATCATTTTATCGCATCCCAAAAGATGCTGCGAGGAGGGAAAAGTGGATAAGTGCTATCAAAAGAGCCAGGAGCCACCAGAAGAAGACTGAAAGGTGGGACCCGCCGGCCGTAGGATTTCGTTTGTGCAGAAGGAATACAGTACAAAGTTACAAAAAGTTTCTGGAAGTTTAATTTTACCTAATAACTTGAAGAATCATAGCACCCAGTTATTATAATTAGTGAACACAGTGGCGTCCCTTTTTTACTCAACAAGATTTAGGCGCAGCCTAGCCAGTTAGCAGTAGTAGCCTGCAGTAAGCTAGTGGTAAACATGTTTAATAACTGGGTGCTATGATTCAAGTTATTAGGTCAAATTAATCTTCCAGAAACTTTTTGTAAATTTGTAGGCCTACTGTATTCCGTCACCCACCAGATATGAAATGTTCGCTGGGCATCAATTGATTGTCCCAAAAACAATGCAGCAACAGAAGACCAAACCACAGAGCCCTCCATCACAGAAGACCAAGTCATAGAGCCCCCCATCACAGATCCTTTGGAAGACTCGGGTGATGAAGATCCTGTCCAGCCTGATCCAGCAACACCACTTGCACCTCTGAAACCTGTAGTAAGCACATCCAGTCTCTTGAGCTAGAATGCCAAGCTCTAAGGACTGAAAATATGTTGTTATGGGACAAAATAAATAGAAAGACCCTGACAGAGCTTAGTTTGCAAAATGATGATAAAAAGGTGAATGCCCTCACTGGGTTAGCAACCTATACATGTCTTATGACCATCTTTCAATGTTTGACTCCATTTCTCAAACTTAGAGCATCGATAACATGTTTTCAACAATATACGTTGACTTTGATGAAGCTGCGAATGAACTTGACTTTTGACTTTAGGTTTTTTATTTTCCCATCGATCCAACTACTGCCTCCAGACACTTCAAACACTGTGTTAATTTGATTTATTATATGGTGTGACGTCATCGGTCGAAAGCTCCATTCATTTTAATGGGGCTCCCCAACGTTCGCACGTCTGATATTTGAGATAACGGACGGGTTGGTCTATATCAAACCGTTGTCAATGGCAACAAGACTTTTCACTGCTAAAGCGGGGTCCGGTCTTTTGTCACTCTTATCAGCTGCTGTGATAGACAACACCTGTTGTCTAGGCCACTTGTTGCCTAGCGGTGTTCCACAATGGCACTGTTTTGTTTTGCGCAGCAACAATCTTTTGACATGAAAAATGATAATAAACTTAACATTAAATAAAGAAATGTCCCCGCCATGTGTGAATCATTTAAGTATATCCATATAATAAGCGGGTTAACGTTCGGCGAGTCGGTCGCTTTGTGGAATTCACCTTTGGCTAAGGCCCGCCCTAAAGTGCTTTTTGACCAATCACAGCGCAGCAAAAGGACGACCTCGGACAAACCTCGGACAGTTTTGACAGCGCTCCATTGAACTCAATGAAGAAATCGCATGTTTTCAAGTAGTTAGCGAGATACGGTCGTATTATTATTAAAATATGATTGGAAATTGTGCCTGGGGTATTTGTGACAAAGGTACAAGTTTCCCCACGATGTAGGCTAACAGGTGGCAATCGCTTTTCCTCTTTACCTAAAACCGGACTACTACTAGCAGCTGGATAGTCTGCCAATTGAAGGGTCTCGGCAGCCTCACACTCGACACACGGATCAAAAGCATACTTTGTGTGCTCCGATCATGCCACCATCTCATTTGTGTCACTTTTCAGTAAGGTTGTAAGCAAACCACGAACCTGTTTCAGAGTAGGATTTTGGATTTCTGACCTAATTAATGAAAAAACACCGCTAGCAAAGTTACTATCGGTCACGGCAGGAGTGTTTTGACTAGCAGCTGATGGACGTGATTTTGTTAAGCTACTGAAGATATAAACGCCAAACGCTAATATTACACATTGCTGTGGTAGCTTTGAAGAGGACTACAGCCATCAAGTTGTGTGATTTCATTTTCGTCTAGCAAGTTTGAGTCAGGGGTCAAAAGATATGCGAGCTCGGCTTACCATGGTGCTGGTTACAATGCCTATCGATACCCATAGAAGAGCCCATAACAGCTGTGATGCATCGCATGACCGTTCAGAAAATAAATACTTATATTCACAATACTATGAATGTGTTTTTNTATTTATTAGGAGTGAATAACTGCTGCGATTTGCAGTCACTGCATAAATCACGTTGATGTCTCAGCATTCAAAGTTTATCTGTCCGACCTAGCAACTGTAACTAAAGAGGGCGGGGCTTAGCCAAAGGCGAATAGCAGCACTTCAGAGAGAACAAGACCCCTCCGCTCCGCGTCGGGGTCTAACGCCCAGTACCGACTGGGGAAACTGCCAGGCGGGATCCGCGGCGCGCAATATCGCGCTGGGGGTGTGGTCACGGATACTCCCATTAGATTCTCCCCGGGATTAACTAGGCTGCTCACCCGACTTTCGAGCCTCGCGGCGCGGCATGTGTCTCGCAGCTGACACCGGGTAGACCGAGCGAGATAACAAACGGCGAAAGGTCGTTTGCACACATTACTCACCCAATATCACAACACAGTGTGTACATGGCTTAAATTTGATTGTGTTTTGGTCCTAGATAACATTTAAGCCCCGTTATATCGTTATAGAAGTACAAGAAGTAGTCTCATACAAGCTTGTAGCTGCCTGGTTCTGGTAAAATGCTAACGTTAGCTTACCCGGATAGCTCAAAACATTGAGTGCTCAAATGACAATGTGGGGTAACCTATTTATGTTACATAAGTTGTGTATTTTTACATCAATCCGGGGTAGTCATGCCATTAATAAGCATTCAGGATATTTAAATTAAGCAAAAGCGTGGTGTTGGAAATCACCGAAATCGCCGCCATGTTTTTCAATTTTTTTTGTAACTCCCGCCCTTGCTACCCATACGCCCATCTGATTGGTTATTGGACCATCAAATTTGCATGATATAGAGATCTCGTCTATATCAAACCGCGTCCCGCTGCGATATCGCTTCACCTCCGCGCTGTCAAGCGCGATATCGCCCCCATTCAAAGTCAATGAGAGCGGAGCGGAATTACTCTGTGTGGGTACGGGCCGTCTCTGTCGTGCTGCTATTCCACGGTAGCGACCTTCTCGCCGAACGTTAACCCTTACTTATTATATGGTTGTGACGTCATCTGTCGAATGCTCCATTCATTTCAACGGGGCTCCCCAACGTTCGCACGTCTGTTATTTTTCGATAACGGACGGGTTGGTCTATAACAGACCGCTGTCAATGGCAACAAGACTTTTCACTGCTAAAGCGACTTTTCAACAAGACTCTAATCAGCTGCTGTGATAGACAGCACCCGTTGTCCTGGCTACCGCTGTCAATGGCAACAAGACGTTCACTGCTAAAACCACTGGCTTGTATACAAGTCAGTGGCTAAAGCGAATGTTTCATATCACTCCGCAGGGGGTCCGGTCTTTTGTCACTCTAATCAGCTGCTGTGATAGACAACACCTGTTGTCCTGGCTAGCCTACCTAGCTGTTGCCTAGGCCTAGCGGTGTTCCACAACGGCACTGTTTTGTTCTGCGCAGCAACAATCTTAACATTAAATAGGTCTAAAGAAATGTCCCCGCATGTGTGAATCATTTAAGTATATCCATATAATAAGCGGGTTAACTTTCGGCGAGTCGGTCGCTTTGTGGAATAGCAGCACTTCAGAGAGAACAAGACCCCTCCGCTCCGCGTCGGGGTCTAAAGATTCTCTCTGTCGTGCTGCTATTCCACGGTAGCGACCTTCTCGCCGAACGTTAACCCTTACTTATTGTAGACTGGTGCCAAGTCTAGTGGTGTGGCCTGATAGAGAATCTTTAAGAACATCTTTTCCATATGTATTTAGAAATGGTGGCTACGAGAAGACTGTTTGTATCATAGATTGTTTAGAAATATTTCTAGAGAAACCAAGTAGATTGCGACCCAGTGCACAGTGTTACTTGAAATACAATTCATATCACACCATGAAATATTTAATTGCCATTTGCCCTCATGGTTCAATTTCTTTCATTTCTACTGGATGGGGGAGGTCCACCAGTGATAAGTTCATTACAGAACACAGTATTTCATTTACCTAATATTCTCCCAGGGGATAATGTTTTGGCAGACAGGGGCTTTCTGGTGAAAGAGGCTATTGAAAGATGTCTGGCTGAATTAAAAATCCCAGCATTTACTCGTGGGAAAGCACAGTTAGATCCTGTTGACATAGAGAATACAAGATCCCTAGCCTCTTTAAGAATTCACATCGAAAGAGTCATAGGAGTACTTTGTCAGAAATATACTATCTTACAAAGCACTGTGCCAATAACTTTCACAGACATAGAGACAGAAAATGATGTCACTTATCTTGAAAAGCACACTGGGTGCATTATATGGGTCGCTAATGTTTAATCTTTGTAATTTTGTCATTTCACTGGAATTAAAATGACACGTAGGGCCTTTACTCGCTCTGTTTAAAATCTCCAACACTTGCTCCGCCACTGGTCGTCATGTTTACTGCCAAAATGCCGTCTGGCAACCTGAATTTTGCCAAAAGTCGTGTGACGCAGGAACTCAATAGATCTTGATATTATGAAATTAGGTTATGTTACAATTGCATCCAGACTAGTTTTTAGGACTGTGTGTGAGTGTGTGCATGTGTGCGTGCGTGTGTGCGTGCATGTGTGTGTGTGTGTGTGTGTGTGTATGTATGTTTGAAATCACTTTGAGTGAACTTCATAGTTGTGATATTGTGCTAGGCATATAGAAATACATATTGTATTGTACTGTGTTGTATTGTATTGTATTAGTGGCTAATGTGTGAAGCCTATTCTAAAGTGTTGCCAGTTTTGTACCATGACAAACAAGAAATGAGGAGCATGAGCTGGGTTGTGTTGTGCTGTGGAGATTCCCAGACACGTGTTCTGTGTGTGCTGTGCACAGATGGCAATTTCACTACTAATTAATACAAATGAATTCAAACTTCATTACAGGCCAATGTCCAGACTCATACTGCATGACTTCACGCTTTTAAAGGTGTCATTCCCCAGGAAGCCGTTTAGCAGTTTAGTGCTCTTTGTGAAATGCGACTGATCATGTTGAGATGCATATTGCGGCACATCATGAAAACATGCCAAATGCCTCCACCAGTCCACAAAAGCATTCAGACAGAGAAAATAAAGGCCCTGTTTCTTCTCTGCATAATAGCAGACACAAATGATAAGAAATACAACAAAACAAGGCAAGCAAATTACCACTTGATAGAGATAGGACATGCTGTATCAACAACTAGAAATGCACCCAGAGAGTGCAGACCTCCGCCAAGAAAGCTGTTTTATAGAACATTTGACTATGTTACTCCCTTACTCCTTTGAAAAAAAGTATTTCTGCCTTGTTTTTGTGGAGTTAGAAACTGGAATGTCAAATTTCACCCTATCCCACAATGGTGAAGAATCTTTTGAAAAAATCCTGGATCCAGACCATGATCCAGATCACCACCAAAATGTTATCACTTGTTCCTTTTGTCATATCCAACAACTCCAAAAATGTCATCAAAATTTGTTCATAACTTTTTTAGTTATCCTGCTGACAGACAGACAAACAAAGAGACAGGCAAACAAACAGACAGACAGACAGACAGACAGACAGACAGACAGACAGACAGACAGACAGACAGACAGACAGACAGACAGACAGACAAACAAACCGATGCGACCGAAAACGTAATGTCCTTGGTGAAGGTATAAAGACCTAGGACAGCTGTGTAAAAGAGGAGGTGGGGTGAGAAATGGTGTGTGGAGTGTGTGGAGTATGTTTCCAATTTTTGTATCTTTTCAATGGCACCTCCTCTGCGTTTCCCCCATGTCAATATGGCGGAATGTTGACATTCACATGAAAATTTCTGGATATCTGACTCAGTGAATAGGCCAACCATTGCTGACAGACAGTAGGGGCAGAGCTCATGCAAACATTTTTAACATCTCTGGAAAAAAGAAGGATAGCATCTACCGGTACAGCCTGCAGAAATGACTACTGTTATAAATATATGGCTTTGTCTTTGCTCCTCTTAAGCATGTTTTCAAAAGATTGTTTGACAAAAATCAATAAAAGCAGGACTCACTCCCCAGGCCTGAGATGCAACACAAAAAACAGCCATACATATTTTTTCTTCATTTGGTGTTGTTTTTGTTTGTGTTTGTTTTGCCACTGACTCGGACAGCAGCAGCAGCATTCAGCCACAGCTCTCTGCAGCTGGGCACGAAGGCCTTCGGGTCACCTTTTAAGACCACATGATGCCAGTAATCAACAGTTGGAAGCTTGTGGCGCTGCATGCGGTGCCGGACAGCTGGAGTCAAAGGCTGCTGGGCAGCCGTGTGTGAGACGGTGTGATCCATGTTAAAGGGCTCTGCTCTGCTCGGCTCTGCTGCAATGCCCTGCGCTGCTTCTACTGTATTCATAAACTCTGGAGCGAGCGAGCAAGAGCGAGGAGAAGCTTTGGCTACTGGCGGTTGGCATGGGAACCAGTGAGAAGGCACTTTTGAAGTAGCTGTGTGTGTGCGTGCGTGTGTGCGTGCGTCTGTGTGTGTGTGTGAAGGGGATGAGGGCGAGAGAGAGAGAGAGAGAGAGAGAGATAGAGGCAGAGGGAGAGTATGTGTGTATATGTGTAAATGCGTGTGTGCCTGTGTGCGTACCTGCGTGTGTGCATGCGCGTGCGTGCATGCGTGTGTGTAGTCTGGGTGGAGGGTTATCAAGGCTTGGGTACAGGGACAAAGGCTCATTTAGATGTCCATGTTCTCAGACAGGAAGAAAAACTGAATGGAAATGAGCAACAGGGCAAGTAGAAAAGTGACAGACTTCACAGAGAAGTAGAGAGAGAGAGAGAGAGAGAGAGAGAGAGAGAGAGAGAGAGAGAGAAAGAGAGAGAGAGAGAGAGCATAAATAAAAAAGATCCTCAGAGCAAGAGGGAGAGAAAAGTGAGAGACTTACAGTAGTTGAGGAAGGAGAGAGAGAGAGAAATAGCAGAATGTGCAAATGGAAATAAACCAATGGAGAGGACAAGATGAAGATGAAGAGAGGGAGACAATAGCAGATGAGAGGTGGAGACACAAGGACGCAGAGGCAGAAGGTGTGTGTCAGAGAGAGAGAGAGAGAGAGAGAGAGAGAGAGAGAGAGAGAGAGAGAGAGAGAGAGAGAGAGAATGACAGAGAGAGATAGAGATAGAGGAATACAGATAGACAGAGAGAGAGAGAGAGAGAGAGAGAGAGGAGAGACAGACAAGAGAGACAGAGACCGAGAAAGAGAAGGAGAGAGAGATGCAAGACAGACAGAGAGAATCGGAGAAAGAGAGAGACCAAGAGAGAGAGAGATCGGGACCCTCTCCTTCCCTGTTGTGTCTGGAAAGCCGGCTGTGGAATGACACAATTGGAGCACGGGCGAAGCCTAAAAACCTCTCGGCTCTCCGCCGCGCGCAGCCAGCAGCCTGGCATACCACATGTGGCTAACCGCCTAACATTATGCCCCCTGATCAGCCCCGCCCCCAACCCATCCCATCCTACCACGCCGACCCGCTTTAACATAGCCTGTAAGTCAGTCACACATTTTTACACCACAGGTCGGTGACCCAACCAGAGCCCCTTTGCGACCCACATTTGGGTCCCAACCCAGCAGTTAAGAAACACTGCTGTAGGCTACACTCAATCAACACCATCATCCACCCCCCAACCCCCGACCCCACCACTCCCGACATTCCCTCCCTACTGCGCGCCCTCTCAATGCCACTGATCAGTGATGTGGTTCAACATTATGCCCCCCTGATCACCCAAGACCCCCACCCCCCTAGCCTCTCCAACATCCCCTTTAATATATCCCTCCCAAGTGCCCTCTCAAGGCCACTAACATTGTGCCCCCTTGAGCAATGCAGGCCCCATCCCCACCCCCACTCCCAAAACCATCCCCTTTACTATATATAGCACACAATCAACCACCCCACCCTTCACCTCCCCCTTTCCTCCCTCCCTCCCTCCCTCCCCCTGTGCCCTCTCGATGCCACTGATCAGTGATGTGGTTGACACGACACTGCCACTTTGATTTGAGTGCCAGGTGTAGACGGGGGATGAAATATTAATTTAGTGGTGGTTGGCGAGGCCTTTGAAGAAGAAGTAGGGCAGTCAGGCAGCAGCGGTGGCGGCTGCGTAGTGGCTGTGTGGTGGCTGGGGTGAGGTAAGTACTGTAAGGCAGTGAGCCGAGTGAACCACTGAGCGGTATCACTGGCACGACGGAGCTGCATCATGAATGGATGTACTGCAGTTTTGTGTTTTTAGGTGAAATGTTTTTTTTTGAAAAGGGGTCGCTCAGTGCCTGACTGCCACTGTGTCAAGCCCTGCCGACATCTTTGAACGGGCCAGGGGCAGAGTCATATGCAAGGGCCCCCCCTTCCACTGCATACAATGTAATGCAGACTCAATTCTGCTTCCCCCCTCCCTGTTCCCAGGACTACTGACCAATTTTCTGTCCACCCTGTCCGGGCCTGACTGTGTGACTCATTATCGGGTTACCTAGTTGCCATCTGGTTGACAGCCGGTCTGTAACAAAGCTGATATGCTACTTGATGAAGCAATGATGACACTTAGATGGTGGAATGCTGTTGCTGTTTTTTTTTATTTCAGAGATGCCCCATGTTGAGTGTTTTATATCCATTCCTATTCATCATGCACAAATCTGTTTTGCTGTCAGATTAAAAATTCTTATTCATTCATGACGGTTTGACAAGCCAGATACGTGGTAAAAATAACAATCAACAACGTAAGCTGAGGTTAAATATTAAGAAAAGAAATCCTATTCTGAATATGTACTTTGTGAAATGATTTCACAAAACTTCTTATATCTTGTATTTCTGCTCATAGTCTAGGTGCTATATGAGTTGTAGTGTTTTTAAATTTCCAGTTTATTCCACTAAAGGTTCTAAAGGTTGGAAGTTATCACCATTGTTAAAAAAGTGGCAAAATACGTATGTTTTATCACCACAACTTCCCATGCGGTCTGCTTTAGTTCTCTCCCAACCAATACAATACAATACACCACCATCATCGTCTTCAGTCAGTGGTGCTTATTTATGGGAGGTGGAAAATGGTGCTCTCAGCAGATGTGTCAAGGGATGTGTGCTGCGCTGCACTGCGCTCCACAAGCGCAGGAGACGAGCGAGGAGAAAGTTTGCAAGTCGATAAATGAAAACTGACAACCACATGATGCTGACTCGACATGCGTTTCCCAAAGCCTCTGGTCCTCCTGACTCAAGGAGGAATGGGTTTGGCTAACCTTTTAACTTAAAGCCAAATACCTCAGTTTGTGACATTCAGACACTCCTGACTGAGCAGGGCAGCTGCTAAGGTTTTGGAGGCCCTAAGCATAATTGGTCTGGAGGCCCCCCTCATCATTAAGTAATAATTGTAATAGTAATCTACTAACTGATAAATATATGTTTTGTAATGTAATTCAATATTTTTTTTCATGACGTCTTTTTTTTTGTCCATCTCAATTTAAGAGGCCCCAATTTTGGGGGCAAAGTGGTTGTTGCCCCAAGCACTGGTTGGTGCCCTAAGCACTCTGCGTACTCTGCTTATGTCTAGCCGCGGCCCTGAGGTGCAAGCATTTTTGCATTTCTACTTTTTGCGCTAGGGTTCATATGATGTGTGTGGGGTGTGTGAGTGTGGGAATCTGTATGTAAACAAATTCAATATCTGCCAGGATATATCTCATTTCCATTTGGTGGGCATATACGCATACGCATACGCATCAATAAAAAAAGAATCAGGGTATAGAAAAGGGCGTATATTTGGAATAAATCATAATGAATATGAAGGATTGACCCATTCAGGGCTTACCATGTGAATGCAAAACACTGTGCTGTTGAAACATTTTTTCACCCTAAGCATTCTGTATCTGACATTTCCTTAAGTAGTAGAGGCCAGCTTGAAAACATTAAGGCATAGCACCCCACTGTACTGACCCGGAGTGTGGGGCACACTTATGGCTTGACATTGTCAGATACTGTAGCAGGATTTTTTCCCCGCGCAATCAGCCTCCTCCTATTCATATGAGTGCATATTTATTGAACGTAAAAATGTACGCCCATCTGAGAGGCAAGGCAAGAAGCAATGTGTGCAGGCCAGTAGCATGACCACTGTTTCTAACCACCATGCAACATTTCTGGCCCAGAATGCATATTTGACATTGCACAATTACCACATATGTAGATAGTTAGCTATGCATTTTGGGCTGGAATGTTGCATGATGGTTAGAAATTGTGTTCAACTTGACCAAATTGATCCTGATGTGACGAAGACGCAACATGTCACATGGTCTCAGACACTCATGGGGTGAAAGCGATTGCAGAAAGATCTTGCAGTTAATGCTCCTTGCAAGGAGAGGCATTTGACTTAGCACAACGTCGACCAACGTCGCAAAGTACGTCAGCGAGAACTTGTGCCTACAATTCGGCATGGCACAGCGAATTTGAAGTTGACCACAAATTTGTACGAGACGAATAACTCACAGTTTGATCTACGTAGCACATCACATGTGAGGTGTGGGGGGACGGGTGGGGTGGAGGAGTTGAAGCGGGTCCATTTCAGACTTTTAAGAGGTGTGGGACAATGGATCTACACAGACGTCAATGAACCTTTGGCCAAACAGTTCAAGGGTGCAACACCGCGGAGGTAATATGCAAACCCTTGCAATGAGCATCCACGGGGATAAGCGACTGCAGGAGTTTCAAGGTCAGTCTGCAATCGCATTGATCCCGCAAGATGTTGGACATCATGACACTAGTCGCTTAGTCTGTTGCAGCATGACTAAAGTTTGGTCAGACAAAATGTCGCACAAGATTTCTAACCATCTTGCAACATTTCCAGTCCATGCAATGCTGTATGCATGCAGATGTAGAAGTTGTGCAAAGTCAAATGCACCTTGGGTCGGAATGCAGCCTCTGTTGTGGCGTACCCTTGAACTACGTAGTTGGCCAAAAGTTCAATGATGCATGCACTGTTCTATGATGTTCAAAATCAAAGGCACACATGCACAAAGAAGTCCCTGAGTATTCAATGTCACTGAATGTAGCCCAAAGTTGGTAGCAATAATCAATAACAGCAGCGCCTACATCTGCATGCAGACAGAGGCGCATCTCGTCACCAGCATAGGCAGGCAGCCGCTTGGGGCCCCCAAGCATGAGATGGTGAAAAACAGCTCAACTTTAAAGTATAATAGCAGTGATTTGTTTCCAATGTCCATTCTTTTGGGTTTTTGCTTGGGGCCCCCACTGACACTAGAATCGCCTCTGCATGCAGACAGCAATGCATTCTCGACCAGAAATGTTCAATGATGGTTAGAAATCTTGTCAGAGGGAAATTCTTCCAACCACTTTTTTAAGTCTCAGGACTGTGGGGACACCCTCAATTTGACACTGGGGTAGCGTATCCCTTTACCCTCTTCTCCAAAGGGGGCTTATCTTCTATTAGTATTGGTAAGTTGGTGTTTGTTATGCAAGTTAACAAACATTAATGTCCACTCTGCTACATACATTTAAAGTAGGATCCATTCAAATTAAGATTAAGACGATTTTGATCATTCAAATGAAAGCTTCTTTTGTGTCTGTCCTCCCTCCTGGCGGCAATTATTTTAGAAACTTTTCATAAAAAACTTTTGGTCCTTACCTCATGACACTGAATCCCAAATCATCTACAACACTACCACGTTCTTTTGTTTTATATTCTTTGCACTCTAGTAATTTAGCCTGCGGGCATTAATGCATATGGAAAACTAATCTGCATCAATGCATACTAGTCCTACTTTTAATAGGCCAACATAACAAACATATGCCTTTCCTACTAACAATATGAGTTCTATAAGGACATGTGCTTTTGTATGTGGCGTTGATTCCTAATTAAGTTTGTTTCAGCAATTGCTGCACCCACAGTTCAATAGAACAGGCTGAGATTGAGAGTCTGTATTAAGTCTGAGGATGTGCTGATGATCAGTCAGACACACACCACCCACCCTGGCACCATTACTCTCAGCAACCTCTCTGCCAGGCCTCAGGCAAGAACAGGCATAATTATACCAGAGTTAAAAGAGTTGTACCAGAGTGGAGAAAGACGACTTTGTTTTGACTTGTCAGTTGACTGTGTTGTGTTTACGTTATGGAGAGGGAGGTATCTTTCTGCAAAACCTCAAAGATATTACATTGAACCTTGCCATAGTCATTAGCTGCATGCATAATTATGTTAGTGAATAAAATAGTGAATTTAAATTCTTTTAGGCTGCGTTTATATTGATTCAAATCACCGGATCATCATATGAACGCCTTGATAACAATTTGTGTGCACACATATCCGCAACCAAAGCATACACAACACCACGAAAAATGGCTAAAATGTGAACACGCATTCATACAGGAGTGTGTTCACTCACTTTCTTTCTCTCTCTTTTTTCTGATAGCCTGTTAATATTTCTTTAATTAGAAAATATGAAGTCTTTTGTAACTTTAGTGACTTCCAGAAGGGGGAGGGTTCAAATTCAAATAGCTCCACCTATGGACTCATTCTTCAACGTTTTAATTTGCACAGAGCATCTGCAAAGGAAACTATACAATAAATGGTCTAATGTAAACTCAACCTGAGGCAGAAACACTGTACTGATTTGTGGATGACTGCCTCCCTCTTCAGGGCTTAAGCAGTACTGCAGGAGCTGTGTACTGAGTTTGGGTTGTGGAAGAAAGTGCATGGTAATTTTCCCCTTGTCAGTATTGCAATGGGGTAGCCAAGTGTATTTCAGAGGGCCATGCTCTTACACAAAGAAACGCACTCAAACTCTATAGAATAGATATAGAGAAGATATTTGGGTTCTTGATGACCTACCATCTGTCAACCATAAATATTCTTGTTCACTTCAAGGTCTCAGAGGCTAATACATCAGACACAATAGACATAGCCTGACTCTCGGTGTGTAGTTCCACATTAGGGTGACCAGATTTGGATTTGTAAAAAGGAGGACACTTTTTTTTGAGGAGGGGGGGGGGGGTCATCGGTGTATCTGTGTATCTACAGGTATGAACGTATATATGGGTATGAGGTATGATAGTAGGCCTATAAAGTATCAACGCATCCAAAATGGTCATTTGTTTAAAAGCCACTCGAACTTTTTGGCATGCACATTCATTTGTCTACCATAAATGACAATTAAAATCTCTTCAGTTACGCCTATAGGCCTATCACATAATTTGTGTGATCATATGATGCAGAGCCTTTGTTACAATCCTAGATAGTAGGCCTAACACCTATATTGGAGTAGCTAAACGGCATAACAATGCAGCTCAATTTCATAGGCCTATTCTAATTTCTGCATTAGGTTTTTAAAAATAGATTCACCATCATGTAGGCCCAGCTCAACCATTCCCCACAAAAATGAACAGCATTAGGCTATATAACATTGGAAACTAAATATAAAACATTTGTGGTTTTCAACTGAATTGATAATGAAGTTCTATTAGGCTACATTTTAGGCTTAATATGTTTATAAGACACCTCACAATTTACCCCTCCACTGTCATCCATTAGGCCTATTTAGATAGGCTATTTGTAGTGGCATGGTGCTCAGAGATTAGCAATGGGACACCATTAAGAGAGGAAGTGGAGTTTTACCTAGGCCTACCATCAATAAGATAACCCATACAGCGTTATCAATAACTGCAAAGGCAATAGACAGAAGAAGAAGCTGATGAAGAAGAAGCTCAAATTCTTAACTCAGGAACGAGTCCTTCTAGCTCCGAGAAATTGCTTTTGCAAATAACTTGGAAATGTCAGATCATGAAAGAATTTTTAGGCTAAGTCTTGTGACAAGGTGTAACAAAACTTGTACCTCCTTAAATGATGGATTTGGTGGTGTTACTAGGCATACTCCTGTGTTAGATTACCTTCATACCTGGCTTCACACGCGGGAATTTTTGTTCAACTCCACCGCGAACGTGCATTTGCGTTTCTATCGGCATTGCAGTCCGTCGAACCGGCGGACAGATGCACTTTCGCTTGTAAACATGGGGCGCACTGGCTAGTCCCCGAGGCTACTTCTTTCGGACACATGGTGCGAAGTGGCTAGATTTGACGAGAAGGGCGTGACTAATTTGTGAATGGTAGAGAGAAACCTGGAGTGGAGTCAAATGGAACGGAGTGAAAATTACAGTGCAGATGAATTAGGTCTATATTTCAGGCAGTCCAACAAAATCCCGGGCATTTCTGAAATTCCCCCCGGACATTTTTTTAGGTCTCAATAGTAGGACATGTCCGGGCAAAACCGGACGTCTGGTCACCCTATTCCACACAGATTTGCGAGCTCCAGTTGGTCTGTGGAGAATGTGTGTTGGATTCGCCTTCAGAAGGCATGGCTTCATCTATTTCTGTCCTTACCACCAACAAATTCTTTCAAAAACGTTCTCTGTTCATCTCTAAAGGACCTGCGTCCGGCTTCCGGCGGCGGCGCACGTAGGTTGCAGCAGCCCCTTGCTTTCCCAACTTTCAGTGTTTATTTGTGTTAAAATGTGTCTTTCGAAATGTCTATCGTCGGAAAATATGTCGGAACGCACGTACAGTCGGCAACAGCTGTTGCAGATAAGAATGGACAACTTAAGCAATGTATTGGATGTACCAATGAAGACTCTGGAAGAACTAGGAATTCTCCGGCGGCATAGGACTACATCGGACCCGTCTGCCTCGCTATGCCGACACCGAAAGCGATGCTCAAGAATTAGGAAAAGGGGCAAACGAGGTGGCGTCGAGACACGGCTTGCAGCCAACCCAACTCGTCCAGCAATACCATCAATTCTCTTGGCAAACGTCAGATCTCTGGACAATAAGATGGATGACATACGGCTACTAAGATCAGCGAACAAAACCGCGAGGAACTGCTGCGTTACGGTGTTCACCGAATCATGGCTGAACGACGGCATACCCGATTCGGCTTTACAACTGGAACAACTAACGTGCCACCGAGCGGACAGAGCCCTTGCAGAGAAAAAACGAGGGGGAGGAATATGTGTCTACACACATGATGCTTGGTGCAATAATGCTACGGTAGTACAGAGGCACTGCTCTCCACGAGTGGAGTTCATGATCATCAAGTGCCGACCCTTCTATCTACCCAGAGAAATATCCGCTATCCTATTAGTCGCCGTCTACCTCCCACCCAGCAACAACAATGGCGTCAAAGAAGAGGCACTGAACGAGCTGCATCGGGGCATCAGTGAACAACAAGATGCACACCCAGATGCCTTCACAGTGGTACTGGGAGATTTCAACCACGGAAATCTAAAAAACAGTACTTCCAAAATTTCATCAACATGTCAACTTCCCAACAAGAGAAAAAAACACCCTGGACCTCGTTTACACAAATCAGAAGAGAGCATACAAGGCAAAGCCCATCCCCCACATTGGATCATCAGACCACACAACAATTCTGCTACTGCCAGCTTACAGACAAAAGGCAAAACTCACCAAACCAGTTCAGAAGGAGGTGAGAAAATGGCCTGAGGGAGCCATCTCACGACTTCAGGACTGCTTTGAAACCACAGACTGGGACATTTTCAAAACAACTGCCACCCACAGCAATCACATTGACATTGAGGAGTACACAGACACCGTGACCTCCTACATCACAAAATGCATCGATGATGTTACAGAAATAAAACACATCACTACCAGGGCCAACCAGAAGCCATGGTTCACAGGAGACGTTCACCGACTGCTGAGGGCCAGAGACAAAGCCTTCAGAGCAGGAGACGTAGCTGGCCTAAAGACAGCAAGGGCAAACCTGTCCCAGGGCATCAGGAAAGCAAAAAAGGAATACTCAGACAAAATAACAACACACTTCAAAGACAGCAGAGATGCACAGAGCCTGTGGCAGGGCATACAGGCCATCACGGACTATAAGCCTGCACCACGAAGCTGTGACAACAACACCTCTCTGCTAAACGACCTGAACAGTTTCTTTGCCCGCTTTGAAGCACAAAATGACACTCACCCACAGAAAACTCCCCCTCCCCCCCATGATCAACCCCTTTACCTGTCCTCTGCCAGTGTTAAGAGGACACTGGCCACCATCAACCCACGCAAAGCAGCTGGCCCAGACAACATACCAGGCCGAGTGTTGAAGGATTGTGCAGAAGAGCTGAAGGATGTCTTCACAGACATTTTTAACATCTCTCTGGAGCAAGCAGTCATCCCATCACTTTTCAAAGCTGCTACCATCATACCTGTGCCGAAGAAATCATCACCATCATGCTTCAATGACTACCGTCCTGTAGCACTGACGCCCATAATCATGAAGTGCTTCGAACGGCTAGTCCTGTCACACATCAAAGCCACCCTACCCCCCACCCTAGACCCCTACCAGTTCGCATACCGAGCCAAGCGATCCACGGAGGATGCAATTTGCTCTGCCCTCCATCCAGCCCTCACCCACTTGGACAATAAAGACTCATATGTGAGAATGCTGTTCATTGACTTCAGTTCAGCATTCAATACCATAATACCACAACAACTGCACAAAAACTGGACAAACTAGGTTTCAGTACCTCCCTCTGCAACTGGCTGCTGGACTTCCTGATGCAAAGACCACAAGCAGAACGGGTAGGGAACAACACCTCGAGCACCCTGACCCTGAGCACGGGGGCTCCGCAAGGTTGTGTTCTCAGCCCCCTGCTGTTCACGCTGCTGACACACGACTGCACAACGACCCACAGCACTAACCATCTAGTGAAGTTTGCGGATGATACAACACTGGTGGGCCTCATCACCAAAGGCGATGAGACTCACTACAGAGAAGAAGTAGACCTGCTGGCCAGATGGTGCAAAGACAACAACCTCCTGCTGAATGTCAACAAGACCAAGGAGATTGTTGTCAACTTCCAAAGGGTCTAAAAACAACTGCCACCACTGACCATCGACGGCGATGCTGTGGAGAGAGTGAGCAGCACCAAGTTCCTTGGAGTGCACATCAGCGACGACCTCTCTTGGACCACCAACACTACATCACTGGCGAAGAAGGCCCATCAGCGTCTCTACTTCCTGCGCAAACTAAAGAAGGCAAGTGCTACACCCTCCATCATGACAACATTCTACAGAGGAACCATAGAGAGCGTCGTGTCCAACTGCATCACAGTGTGGGGAGGAAGCTGCACGGAGAAAAACAGGAAGACACACCAGCGTGTTGTGAACACAGCGAAGAAGATCATTGGAGTACCACCCCCTCCCTGCAGGACATTTACACCACACGCCTCACCCGGAAAGCACTGATGATCATCAAAGACACAAGC
Source organism: Engraulis encrasicolus (assembly GCF_034702125.1). NCBI lineage: Eukaryota > Metazoa > Chordata > Actinopteri > Clupeiformes > Engraulidae > Engraulis > Engraulis encrasicolus. The sequence continues at coordinate 40,940,292 of NC_085870.1, forward strand.
CACCCTGCACACAAACTGTTCAGCCTCCTGCCCTCTGGAAAGAGGTACAGGCGCCTCCGTTCCCGTACCACCAGGCTGGCGAGCAGCACAATGCACCAAGCGATCAAGATGCTGAACACTCAACCCACTCTCCCTCCACTGTCAGCCTCTAGCCAGCAAGGCCACTGACAACCCCCCCCCCCCGTCTCCCCCATCCCCCACCACCACATCTGCGACTGAACATTCCACCTGCACTACTATACTTGTGACTGAACTTTCAACCTGCACTAACTCAAAACATGCACACACACACACACACACACACACACACACACACACACACACACACACACACACACACACACACACACACACACATACACACACACACACACACACACAAGCACACTGCACTTTCTGCACTAAACCCAAACATACACACACTGACACACACACACACACACACACACACACACAGACACACGAACACACACACAAGACCGCACACCGCACCTTCTACCTGCACTAAACACATACACACACATACACACACACACACACACCACACACACACACACACACACACACAAGCACACACACACACACACACACACACACACACTGCTGCTGGTGTACTTGACAGACCTTTTTAATATTTATTTTTCTTCAAAATGCTACTATTACCATGTCAGAACGCTATAAAGGACTTTTTTTTAGGAAAAGCACAAAAGCACAACAAATACCTCTTAATGTATGTCCTCTACAAGTCTTCTGTTGTCCAGTCTTGCACTTTAAATGTCTGTATGAGCACTGTCTATGTCCATACTGTCTTAAGTCCATGTATAAGTACTGTCTATGTCTATACTGTCTATGTCCTTACCTAGATTAGTCTATGTCTGTATGGGAAAGCAAGAAATGTAATTTCAAATTCTTTGTATGACCAGTGCATGTAAAGAAATTGACAATAAAACCTACTTGACTTGACTTGACTTGACTTGACTAAAGAATCACTTTATTCTACAATCTGTCGTGTGAGTCCTCAGTGTGTGTTGCCATTCATATTGAAACAATAAATGCTTCGGCCAGTTTCTTAGGAGTCCAGACCTCTGTGTAGTACAGTGTAGTGTAGTTCTCCACCAGAGGTGCTCCGCCAGCTACATACACACAGGTCTGGTTTGAAGTACCCGCTACATCAGATAAGCGGTTTCACCAATCATATGAAAGGATTTTTGATGAAAGCCATGACTTCGTATAGCTGAAAGCTTATGGCCATAGTTTCCGATTCTTCGCGAGAGCCAGTTTCCCTGACTTTGGCCTCATTCTGATTTAGGCTACTTGAGGATCCGACATTGCAAATTACTATGAATAAAAATTAACAACATCAAACAAAAGAAGTGAGGGTTATTTTATTTTATTTTATTTTATATTTTGTTATTTTGTAAATGTGTGTTTGTGTATGTGTGTGTGTGTGTGTGCGTGAGTAGGATATGGAGTGGATGGGATTTGATTTTTTTGGTTGGTTGTTTCGACGTTTTGTTTTATTTTTATGTTTGTTTTGTGTTTTTATAAAGGAAGAGGGAGTATTGCTGGAGGGTGTTGGGTACAAACTCTGGTGAGGTGAAAGAGGATTGGGTGAGGTGAAACGTGTTGTGAGGTTAAGTGAAGTGGATGGTGGTGAGGTAAAAGGGGTTGGGTTGAAACGGGTACTGAGGTTGGCTGGTCAAGTTTCAGCTTGAGCGTCGAAAGCAGGCGGTGAAGATATGGTACCAAGGGCGCTTTCGAGACTTCAGCTCATCAGCAGCAGGCACAGCGGTGCCTGAATCATCAGATGGAGCGCGAGGAGCGGCCGTCTCTCCCTGCAGACCTGCTGAAGAATGAGGAAATAAGAAGTTGAGTAGCCTGTAATTAACAACAACAACAACAACAACAACAACAACAACAACAACAACAACAACAACATCAACAGAAGAAGGAATCAAAACAGTGGTCAGTAAAAACAAGACACCTTACCTATGTTGGAAGCGCTGTTAACTGGAGCAACCTTGGAGCTGCGTCTCTTTGGGATCTAGGAACAGATAAGGACATTAGGACAAGCTGAAGTCTAATACACGTACTGTATTATTATTACCCAGATGTTAGAAACAATAAATCATATAATTTTACAAGTTTAGCAGTTTTTTGTAGGTACCTTTAGTCTCCATTTGTTCTTCCTGGGAGTTTGGCCACCTGCTTCTGCAGACGCAGGCCTAAGGGAGGAGGAGCCACTTAAGGCAGACGAAGCAGCTGGAACTTCTATGCCATGCTTGCTCAACAGTTCCTCTCTCAATTTCATCAGCAACATGTCATCAAATGATTCATCCTGGGCATTCTCTGCCCTCCTCAGAACAGCCTCCGGTCCAAACTTCTTCACCAAGAAGGTATCCATGGTCTTGTAGATGCTCTGGATATTCACATTGCCGAGATACTCCTGAAAGCTTGGCGATCCTCCTGAGGCACTGGTGAACTCGGCTAGAATTTTCTCAGTCAGTTGTTGTGACATCACCATCTTGTCCTCAGAGGCGGTGTGTGCATACCTCATTTTGGCCAGTAGCCTCAGCAACAGCACAGTGGTGAAACAGCCATTATCCTTTCTGTCTTCATACACGGGCAGCCAAGACGCAGCAGAGGAAGGCCTTCCTGTGCTTGTAGTCTCTGGCTCATTGGTGACAGATGATGCCTGAACCTGAAGGTCACCTTGCCGATTTTGTGCCACTGAGTCCTGGTGCATAATATCCAGTTGTTTCTGGTCAGCAGAGCTTTGGTCCATGCTGTTGGATGCTGCATCTCTTACACTGTCCTGAGGTCCAAGTGCAGCCGCAGAATTAGAGTTCTTCAGTACTGCGAGCAGCATTTCGCTTAATCCTCCAGTGTTAGGGACAGTCTCACATGCATCGGATGAAGCAACATTCTCTGGGGCATTATGGGCCACCAGCGGGAGGACGAGTGGCTGAAGCAAATTCTTGAGGGCCCTCTCAGCGTAAGAATAAAGTGCCTCAGGAACTTTTGCAGCCTCTGGTAGGGCAGATGAGGTCTGAAGAACATCATGCACCTGACCAACAAGTTCCTTGGCAACTACGTCAATACTTTCACTAGAAGGTAGCTTTCTCAACATCATATCATATCTCTGTGGGTCATATGTATCTTGGTCATAGGATTTATCTCCCACTGTGGCAGCTTTGGACAAGGAGGGGGTATGGCTCTTGACGTTGTCAGCCGGAAGGTTCGACATCGAACAGCAAGAGGATGTAGAAACTGCTGAATGACAACAGGAAATACGCCATTCAATACTCAACAGTTCTTCTCTCAGTTTCATCAGCAAGATGTCATCAAATGATTCATCCTGGGTATTCTCTGCCCTCCTCAGAACAGCCTCCGGTCCAAACTTCTTCACCAAGAAGGTATCCATGGTCTTGTAGATGCTCTGGATCTTCACATTGCCGAGATACTCCTGAACGCTTGCTGATCCTGAGGCACTAGTGAACTCGGCTAGAAGTTTCTCAGTCAGCTGTTGTGACATCACCATCTTGTCCTCAGGGGCGGTGTGTGCATCCCTCATTTTGGCCAGTAGCCTCAGCAACAGCACCGTGGTGAAACAGCCATTATCCTTTCTGTCTTCATACACGGGCAGCCAAGACGCAGTAGAGGAAGGCCTTCCTGTACTTGTAGTCTCTGGCTCATTGGTGACAGATGATGCCTGAACCTGAAGACTGCCTTGCTGATTTTGTGCCACTGAGTACTGGTGCATCATATCCAGTAGCTGATGGACCATCAGACTGCTGAATGAACCAACAAGGCTTTGATGTTTCTGGCAAGAGCTTTGGTCCTCCATGCTGTTGGATGCTGCTGCATCTCTGACACTGTCCTGAGGTCCAAGTGCAGGAGCAGAATTAGAGTTCCTCAATGCTGCGAGGAGCATTTCGCTTAATATTCCAGTGTCAGGGACAGTCTCAAATGCATCTGGTGAAGAAACATTCTCTGGCGCATTATGGGCCACAAGCTGGCGGACGTGTGGCTGAAGCAAATTCTTGAAGGCCGCCTCAGTGTAAGAATAAAGCGCCTCAGGAACTTTTGCAGCCTCTGGTAGAGCAGATGAGGTCTGAAGAACACCATGCAGCTGACCGACAAGTTCCTTGGCAACTACGTCAATACTTTCACTAGAAAATAGCTTTGTCAACATCATATCATATCTCTGTGGGTCATATGTATCTTGGTCATAGGATTTATCTCGCACTGCGGCAGGTTCGGACAAGGAGGGGGTATGGCTCTTGTCGCTGTCAGCTGAAAGGTTAGACATCGAACAGCAAGAGGATCTTGCAACTGCTAAATGACAACAGGAAAGGCGCCATCCAATATTCCTCCTGAAGTTGGCCACGGCCTCTCTTATCCTGAGCAGAATCTGATATCCAGCATTAACAGGAATCGCAGGTGAAGGACGTCCAGCACCACAACTGCCATCAGACATACAATGAACGAAGACATAGAGTTTAGGACGATTGCACATTATGTATATACTACAAACACCTGTTTTCAAACTGGGAACACTGTTGATGGGCCAGACCAGAAACATTATTTTCCCATTTCTATCATTGGCTTTAGTTCTATTTTCAGCTTTTGTTAAATTACAGGTTTCCTGATTTGCATTCAGCTTTTGAGTGCATCTATTTTGTCTTGCTTTCAAGTGATAAACTAGGCATTCATAAACACTGGTACTAACTCATTAAATGAGATTTTTAGTGATAAAAGGTTTCATAGCATCTTCTGAATTACAGTTCTTTTCTGATTTCACCTGGAGGATAGATGTGAGATGCTGTCCAAATGATTTTTGCCATGCAGAACAGCTGGTAAAATCACTGTAATTGAGCTGAGGCTGACAACTCTCAGGATGGACTGACAAAGTTCAATAAACTGGGTCCTTGTCATCTGTGGTAAAGAAAAATGTGGTTTAAACAAAAACAAACTTTATACCACTTTGGACAAATCATTGAAACTATTTGCTGAAATAATGCTACTCACTGAAATTTGTAACGTGTTGCAAAAGGCCTTCCATTCCCTAGGGCAGAATATACAATTGAGATATTTTAAGAGAAGACACCTAATGTATGTAAATAATATGTGAAGTGGGAAAAAATAATATAAAATCAACATTCAGCTAGCAGGTAGAAAAGACAACTCACTCCTCCGTGAGATTAAGTACATATTCCTGTAGCGGAAGTGAGCCAGGTGAGCGTGGTAATGAACCAGGTCCAGGCTCCTGTGGCACAGGATCTTCTGTGCCTAACAATATGTAAAGTACATTTCCCTTAGATTCACCAATTTCCTTTTCTAAATTGATCGATTTATAGATGTTTACTATAGAGTATGTGACATTTTTAGTAACTAGTTTTTCCAGAATTCATGCTGGGCATTCACACATGTCATCTGGCTATTGCATATTTGTCACAACCATTAACATCTCGTCTTTCAATTTCTTTATTCATTATGAAATTAAAAATATACACTTTTCCTTCATGAATAGGTGGATTTTCTCCATGGCTGCCATTTTCAATTACTAGTCATAGACAGACATCTTTGAATGCAAATCTTAACATATTTTGGCCAGACCACCTGATTACTTATTTACAGTGGTGCTCATATGTTTACATACCCCAGCAGAATATACGCTTTCTTGGCGATTTCTCTCAAAATATGAAGGATTACACAAAACCTTTTTTTTCACTCATTGCTAGTGACTGGCTTAATATATTTATTAGCAGTATTCTGTGTTTATTCTTTCAAAAGCATGATCACAACCCAAACTACCCAAATGACCCTGTTCAAAAGTTTACATACCCTAGTTTCTGATGCTGAATATGGCCCTGTTTAACATCAGGGACCGCTCTAAATTGTTTGTGGTAGTTGTGGATAAGGCTCTTAATGATCTCTGATGACAAAACGGCACATTCTTCCTGGCAGAATGGTTGTTTCCTATAATAGCTTTGGGTGTCTTGCTGGAACCTCACATTTGAGGTTTCCTCTGAGTGGCTCAATGATGTTGAGGTCATGAGAGTGAGACGGTCGCTCAAAAACCCTCATTTTATTCTTTCTGAAGCTAATGATGGGTTGATTTGGCTTTCTGTGCTGACATATTGTCATGTTGGCATGTCCAAACAATGGACCATGTGCAGATTCAAGGCTGATGAGTGTCAAGTTTCCTCCAGTATTTATCACGGGGCAATGTATTCATCATTCTGTGAGTATGGACCAAAAGTGTAGTGCATTTGTAACTCAAATGTGCCCATGACATCAGTGGTCCATAACCAGGTTTCACAGAAGGGATGGTGTAACTTTCATCATAGGCTCCGTTGACTGTTCTCCAAATGGTACTGTTAATAGTGGCTGAAAAAAGTTCCACATTGATCTAATTTTTCCAAATGACTTTGCCACATGCATTCTGATGCTTCTCACTATGCTATTTGGTGTATCATGCAAAATAACATGTTTGCATTTTTGTAGTAATGGCTTTCTCCTGGCAACCCCCAACAGCCCATCTTTCCTCAAGTGCCTCTGTCCTGTACAGTTTAGAACAGGGGTGTCCAAACTTTTTTTAGTGAGGGCCGAATACAGGAAAATGAACAAGGGGCCGGGCCGCACTTTAGCGGTGACATAGCCAATTGTGTGATGACCGGTGAGGTACCAAATACACAAGGGAGACAAAAGCTGTCTGGTAGCCCATGATTTAGGCTATTTCCAATATTTTCAAGAGGCAATGTAAGAAAAGGTAACAAAAATTGCATCAATATTATTGTGTCAGTGTATGAATTATCCACATGTACACGGTTAACAATTAAGCTTATTATTAATTGTTATTAATTATTATTAAATTGATATTTATTATTGCCTACAATCAATCAATGCATGTTTATATGCTGTGTTATTTGTATTTAATTCTTATTATAGCCACCACTTGCTGAAGTGCCCGGGCACTTCAGGGTTTAATATGAAACTTGTGCTGATCCAATCAAAACAAGCGCCTCTCTCACACACACGCACGCAGGCAGGGATGAAAACAAAAAGGCAGCTCTTCTCTCTGTGCCTCCCTCAGTTTAAATGAGCTAGTTCTGTCGTAACCTAGCATGTTGAGCTAACTTGCTACAGCCAAAGAGGCAATTTTAGAGGATGGATTCACAAAGCAATCAAAAATAATGTCACTTGTGCGAAATGTGCTTACAGTACAGCATGATACTATTCCAACTGTGGGTTAAAGTTACGAATAAAAGTGCTAAGCAATTGCTAACGCTAACCGCTTTTCAGTTTGGAGTGTTTAAAAGCAGCTGTTGCCGTAACTGTCTCCTATTATTTGGTGACGGACGGCGCTAACATAACAATGCCATAATATCATTACTACCAAACCGCCGATTACATCTTATTTTAACAAGGTGATGAAAAAGTACCCAAACTACCCCGGCCCCAATTGAAACTTGAAAAATATCTTAGCATCATGCTTTAGTTCCCAGCCTGTCATCCTGAACTCAGTGTGAAAAGGTCTGGGTTCCCATGCATAGAATTTTGCAAACTAGTTCATCTGTGTTTGTTAGAAGGCATTGCTCATTTGTGGTCAAGCCAAAATATTTCCTTTGGATGCAGCAACTTATTAGCAACCATCATTTTCCCCTTGTTTCTCTGATAGGACTACTACCGTAACAAACAAGAAACAACTAGCCAGGTGGAAGTGGAGAAGTTTTAGCGGGTGGCGCCACCTGGTGTTCAAACTCAGAATTGCAACAGAGTTACAATGTAGGTCAAATGTAATGTGCGGGCCATGTTCAGTCACATTTTAAAAATCTGCCGCGGGCCAATAAAAACGGGCTCGCGGGCCGGAGTTGGCCCGCGGGCCTTAGTTTGGACAAGCATGCTTTAGAACATTTTTTCATGTTGTCCTACATTTCACCTGAAGTTATTTTTTGGTTGTCCTATGCCTCCTGAACAATTTCCCTTGCAATGATCATTGCAATGCAATGATTCCCTTGCCCATTGGCTTGATTCCAACCAAACCCCTCATATTGCATTTCTGAATTCAAATTCTAACAGTGCCAACATGACAATATTTCGACGCAGAAAGCCAAATCAACTCATCATTAGCTTCAGAAAGAATAAAACGAGGGTTTTTGAGCGACCATCTCACTCTCCTGATCTCAACATCATTAAGCCACTCAGGGGAAACCTCAAAAGTGAGGTTCCAGCAAGACACCCAAAGATATTATAGGAAACAACCATTCTGCCAGGAAGAATGTGCTGTTTTGTCATCTGAGAACATTAAGAGCCTTATCCACAACTACCACAAACAATTTAGAGCGGTCCTTGATGTTAAACAGGGCCATATTCAGCATCAGAAACTAGGGTATGTAAACTTTTGAACAGGGTCATTTGGGTAGTTTGGGTTGTGATCATGCTTTTGAAAGAGTAAATACAGAATATTGCTAATAAATATCTTAAGCCAGTCACTAGCAATGAGTGAAAAAAAAGGTTTTGTGTAATCCGTCATATTTCGTGAGAAATCGCAGAGAAAGCGCATATTCTGCTGGGGTATGTAAACATATGAGCACCACTGTAAATGTTAGTTTATTAGGCCTAAGCTTACTTAATATTTATGAAAAGATCAAATCTGTGAATGGCCAGCATACATTTTGAATACTAAAATTACTAAAATTACTGTAGCCTATATATTAAAGATTATATTGAATATTGAAAAAAACTAACCTTTCTTCATCGTCTTGAAGAAAACACCTTCATTAACTATAAATTCAATTTTGTCATTGCAAATTGCTATGCCTTCTTCAGGAACAAATGCAGAAATAGCAAAGAATCATACACTACAAATGTGAGTACACCCATGGAATGATATGTCATTGCTTACATCACAATGGTAACCACTGACAAAAATCACAGCAACATGCCATAGCCCATTGTTGCCTTTAACAATAGAACTCTCTTTTCTGATTGGCTGGTGGGGGAGGGAAGTTCTGACAATATAATATATATTTCATTTATCTATTTATTTTTATGGGCTGTGTGTGTGTGTGTGTGTGTGTGTGTGTGTGTGTGTGTGTGTGTGTGTGTGTGTGTGTGTGTGTGTGTGTGTGTGTGTGTGTGTGTGTGTGTGTGTGTGTGTGTGTGTGTGGCAGAAGAATGTTGTTCTGAGAAAAATGCAGAGCCTCTCTGATAACCTAATTGTCACCAAAATTGTAATGACCAAGGGTACGTTTCCCCAAAAGGACTTAAGACCAAGTACTACGTAAGCTTACATGTAACCAGGGCCGTAACCAGACATTTTCAAATATAGAGGTCAAATACTGCATGCTGTACTTACTGAACATTTAGAGTGCGTCAAACTCTTAAGTTTGTTAACTTAATCACTACCTTGAGGATAAATGGGGGTGTCTTATTCAGACTGAATGTATCATTGTTGATCATATATGAATATTCATCATACATACATTTTACGTTACTGAAAAAAATACAGAGGACATGAACTCTGTGTTCTCAATGGTAGTTACGGCCATGCATGTACCATATGAGGGAATTTTTACACCTAGACCACTTTTAATAGGGTTTTCACACCTGGTCCCCTTTAAGTGAACCAAACTCGGTCCTCTTTAAGTGGACCAAAAAGCGAACCGACAGCAAAAGGACTTATTGTGAGTGTATTAGAAAAAGAACTGGCTGATCTTTCTGGTCCTGGTAGGCTTTTATGGTGTGTTACTCTTTTTTTATCACACCCGGTCCTCTCTGTATAATGTTCTATGGGTCCTCTAGAGGCCTCAGAACAGCCTCAGGTCCAAACTTCTTCACCAAGAAGGTGTCCATGGTTTTGTAGATGCTCTGGATCTTCACATTGCTGAAATTTGGCAATCCTGTGGCACTGTGCACCGATATTTATCTGGCCTGCAAACCTCCCCTGGAATTCAAAGACCGCACAGCCATAAAAACAACTACAGATGAAAAATCATATTCAGACATTGGACACGATAGATGATCATACAGGAAGAGTGAACTGAAAAATCAATTTAGTAATATAAAATAGAGGTGAACTGGAGGTTAACGTTGCGCACAGAGAGAATGTAAGTCAAATGCTATACTGGTTGGTGCGAGAAGTCACACACGATACTTTTGAGTGATAATAAGTCAAGGAGAAAGACGGTCAGTCCCTTCAGAGCTCCCTTGTCAAAAGGAACATGCGGCAGTCAGAACAAATGTCTGTCACTCAAGGAGCTGGGCAGGGTGGGACTAAGACCTGGGACCTGGATGAAGATGACAGAGAGACAGCTAGGTACATATCTCAGTCCCCTTTGGAGATGACAGCAGCTTCTGATGTGCTATACCACAGTGGCACAGAGGACCCAAATTGAAGTTATTTGCGTTTATTGTCTCTAGAGTTAAGTGACCTGAAGTAGACATGGAAGGTGACGTCATTGTCAGGGGGGCTGCCGGGGGTGGACAATAGAGGTCGGTTGTAGCGGGCCCATGGAGAGAGGGGGAACAAAAATTGGGTTCTCATTACATTGTTGACGGGGGGCAGGCAGGGGGGACGAGAAAAGCTGTCAGACGCCTTGGGCACTGCATCTGACTGCTGCTACCTGACCACTGGACTACAATGGACTATCTATAGGCTGGACTGCACTGTGTGTAGTACAGCATAGCCTTGACTTATTTGTATTCCGCTACATAGTGTCGAACATAAATGGATGGCAGAAATGAAGAAAGATCTCAAATGGAACCTTGCATTGGATTCGAACATATTTCTTATGATAGGCTACTAACAGTTATGATGTGTTAGACTAATCTTTGGCCTTTTTTCTCTCGCCACAAACACCTCTCAAGCATCAGACACACACAGGATGACAAAGTGGAGGATTTAGTAGCAGAGTTCTCATCAGATGACACACCAGTGGAGTGGCAAAGGTGAAGTCATGCAGTCCATCCTCTGGCGCCAGCCCTGTGGCACTCCAGACCGTTGCTCTTGTGCTGGGCCGTGGGGTAGTTGACTTTCTGGTGACTCAGCAGACAATGCTGTCAATGTTGTCAGTTTTGCTGCCAGAACTTCAGTCCATCAAGCAGTTTTCCTGTCTGCAGTGGCGGCTCTGGACCAAAATTACCAGGGGGGCCGAGATTGGGCCAATGTGTTTGTAGGGGATATAAAAGCTTAAAGGGGTCAGTTTTCTCTATTTTATATGCATACATTTTTTTAAATATATATTTTCATTTATTTTCAAATTGATAATAAATCATTGGCTCAGTACAGGGTCCATAACAAGAACAAAGAACATTTTCTACAGATGCCCTGGCAAACAGTCTAGAGAAGCTGTGCCATTCTCCCTGGGTACAGAGATCTTACATGTGTCTACAGTCTACTGTCTACCTGTAGGGCATGTGTCTTTTTATGTTCTAACAAATGATTTATACACCAAACCTTTCATTAACTTCGCCTGTAAATGATGACTGAATGTGTTACATACAGTAGATGTTCAGCATTAGCAAAGGCCGATGGGATAAGAATAACATAACATGTGTAAAAGGAGTAGTTGAACATGGCATGAAGACTTCTTAACATTTTTTTAAAGGAAACTGCTATGTTAGAAATGTGAGGTTTTGGTACATGGTGCTGCTTCTATTGCCAACTGACGAGTTTTGGTGACACCCTGTTGGGTTATAGGCCTTTTATTGACGAAAAGTAACTGTCCATAGTAATTTGCTGTAGGCTTTTTGAGATCACATTAAGATTTTTAGATACTTCACTCCAATAATTTAAAACTGAAGAGTGAGAAGCACCCATGCGTGAGGATGCAATTTACAGCAACCTGGCTGACAACTCCAAGTGTGTCTTAAATCATCATTTTGTGGTATTAGTAGTAAAATTCATCATTAGGCTATTGTATTTTGCAAGAGAAAACATTCACAATTAAAACAATATGGGACGTTTTATGTGTCAGTGATATTTTAATGGGATTTCCCCCTGTTACTTGCTGGTTGATTCTCAGCTTTGGCTACTCTAAAATTATGACAAATGCAATGTAATTTGCAATAACAGTCTTAACCCTCTGGTTGTGTTAGAAAGATGGTTATGTTCATGGTGTTAACGGTCAAAATTGACCGCCTACACAAAAAAGGTAATAATACATTGATTAAAAATCTGATTTGCATATTTTGTGATTAATACCTTTTAGACATCCTTTTGAAACATTTCCAATGTGATTTAAATGTTATTCTGCTTTGTTTTAGTGATTTGTAGGCTTTTTTTTCTTATCTTGCACCAATTCGTTTTATTAACCCTCTGGAGTCTAGGGCCTCTCAGAGGCTTTCAGGCCGTTTGGAACACCTTTACTTTTTTCAAGTATTTCAACTAACTGTAAACATCTATACTAATGTGGCACATATTGTTGTATTCTGAAAAGCCTAACAAAAAGAATATGAGGGTAAAGTGAATGTAATATAAACTGTATATAACTTTGGGAGAGGTAAATTAATGGTCCGGTCATTTTTTGATCGAAACACCATGAATGTAACAAGTTGGTGTATCTTCCACAACTCTTTAGAAATTTCATTATATTTCATTTTGACCATGTGAATAGGTAATCTGGAGGATATCATGAAGTATGATGAAAAATAGAGAAGTTATTTAAGAATGAGGTTTCAAAACGGTCATGAGAATCTGTAGGCTAATGCTCTTGCAAGTTCTCAGCGCCACAGAGCCCTTAAAAGGACTTGTGAGAGTAAAAAAAAACCAAGATATTTCCTTGTGCTCACCAGATACTTTCTCGTACAGTTTCAGGTGGGCACGCAAATGTTTTTTCTGGTGGGCATGAGAAAGTTTCTGATGCCCACACAAAATGTTCTGGTGGCCACGAGAAAGTTTCTGGTGTGCACAAGAAACACTTAGGTATTTTTTTTTACTCTCAAATGTCATTTTAAGGGCTCGGTACAGCACTTGAAATGTGTCATTGTACAATGAAGCATTTTTTTTAAGATTGAAACATTGCCCCCACAACATTAACAATGCAATGCTCTCATCTTGTCATTATTCGCTGCTCATGCCCAGTTTTACACAAGTAGGGGAGAACGGGGTTGGTTGTCACAAGTTATGGTTGTCACAGACATCATAGAATATCTCAGCCTCTTCTGGTCGCTCATCAAAACCGTTGACAAAGACCGGTTTGTAATTAGCATCATATGCCATCTACATTGGTAGTTGAGGTAAAAACATATAACCTTAGGTGAGAAAACATTTGTGTTTCACATAAAAATGAACATTTCAAGAAGTCTAATGTTTTGCTTCTCACTCATTGCACTATGGGTTGACATCAAAATCAGTAGGCCTATAGCCATTTGAAGAAGAGAAACCTATAATTTTCAGAAGTTACATTTTTTCAAGTTTGCAGATGATACCACTGTTATCGGTTTAATCACAAACAATGATGAAACAGCCTACAGGAAAGAAATAAACAACCTCATGGAGTGGTGTAGAGGAAACAACTTGTCTCTGAATGTGTCCAAGACAAAATAATTAATAGTTGACTTCAGGAGGAAAGAACACCAGTTTGAAACCATTAACCTCAACGGTGAGACAGTGGAGAGGGTGAGAGACTTTAAATTCCTTGGCGTTACCATCTCAGAAGACCTCACCTGGGACAGTCACACACAGCGCATTGTAAAAAAAAGCCAGCAACGTCTGTACCACCTCAGACGATTGAGAAAGTTTGGGATGACACCCAAGATCCTGAGGTCGTTTTACAGAGGCACCATTGAGAGCATTCTGACGGGGACCATTATTGCATGGTATGGGAACTGCTCTCAAGCCAACAGGAGAGCTCTTCCGAGGGTTGTGCGTACAGCTCAGAACATATGCGGCTGTGACTTACCCTCCATACTGGAGCTATTTGAGGGAAGGAGCATCAGGAAGGCAAAAAAATCTTGGCTGATCCTAGTCACCCCAACCATGAACTGTTTATTATATTACCACCTGGGAAACGGTACAGAAGCAAAGTAGTTTCTTCCACCAAGCAGTCAGATTACTGAATTCATGCTGAAGACAACAAGGCACTTTCTTTGCACCCCCCCCCTCTCTTTTTATTTTTATTTTTATTTTTTAATCTTTTTGAGGACACAAAAAAACACAACAATTTTTACTCTTTATAGGCTTCAAACCTATAATAAGACGTAATAAACTAATCTTGAATCTTGAATCTTGAATCTTTTCTTAGCTGCGGCAATCCATGTTGGAGCTAGCCTCCAAAAGAGTTGAACAGGTCACTTGGGATTGAATGTCACACTGCTTTCTGGGTTGGTTTAAGCCATTGAATGTTGTTTTTTCAAAAATAGGCATAGCATGTGGTGTTTCACATTCAGGATGTGTGTGAAATACATTTTAAAGTTCTAAAGAGTATAAAAAGTAGCAAATGGACCTTATTTGATGATAAGAGTATGTATGCATGAGTTCTGTTTAGGCTCACATTTCCTTGAAATGAAAAATATTGTATAATTTGTACTATTATTTCCCCCCATTAAAATAACGTTTTGAGGGTGTCCATAGGTTGTGACAACCAAACCCTAGTTGGTTGTCACATTTGCGCAAGGTGTCTTTGTCTGTATCTTTTGAAGAGAATATGTGATCTATAAAAATGTACCCAACCCATGAAGCATTGAATCTGTATAGAAACTATTTTCTTGCAATATACTGTTTTTCCTGAAATTTGATTTGAGTAAAAAATGTCTCCCCATCCATGAGTCTCAGATGTCCGTTACAAAATTTGTGAAAGACTGCCTCCCTCTACAGGTCCAAAGCAGAACTGCAGGAGCTGTTTAACCTCTACATCTGGGATGTTGACCAATTGTTGACATTCTGTTATCCAAACTTGACATTCTAAAACATACCAATGACTAAAAATCTGTGTTTCATTTATTTATCAACATATAAAGAGACAACAAATTATACTTGTGCAAAGGAACCATGATTTTGTAGGAAGAGACTGAAGGATTCCTGGAAACAAACCTGTGTAGGCCTATTCAATCTATTTAGGACTTAATTCCATATAAAATAATCTTAATTAAAATATGGTAGTGACATATGATGGAGATGAATGTACGATGTGTCAAAATCTTGGGGAAAGATGCAGGTTTCAAAGAAACATCTGGCAGGCACAGATGTCTATTGCAGAAGGACTGATGGGACTCCATCATCTGTTGGGACCAGGATGAAAAGCAGCGAGACAGCTACAGTCTGAGTTCATCTGGAGGTGACCTCAGTGGCACGGAGAACAAGTTGTTATCCTTTATAATGATCCTTGAGGTAGGCCTAAGTCATCATCATCCTTTGTAGATTGTCAGTTGTTTTATACCTAGCCAGTGAGGTAAAGATGTAGGCATATGGTGCTCTACAAACCATCGTCAGATAAATGGAGAAAAAAAGGAAATCTGAGACATTTCCTGAAATTGTTGAAGATAATTCCTCTTTACACTGTACTAGACTGAAATATTATTTATTTCAGTGCGTTGAAATACTGATTATAAAAGTCCTACAATGCATTCCATACAACCATCATGCCTGATTAATATTGCTGTATCTTTTTCAGCTTGTTTGTGTTCGGGTGTGTGATGAAGGGACTGATTTTCTTTGAAGATTCCGTATGATGTCCCAGTTTAAACTAGTCGACTGGTAAGAGTTACTTAACCTGGGTTTACAGCATTTCATGACAAAACTGCCAAGCTCCCTAGATAAATAGTGAACCACTCAGTGAAACCATCCTAAGCAGAAGCGGAAAGGCTGCTTACAAAAACCACAAACATCGTATTCTGTCAGATCTGCATGTAAAATTTAGTCTATGGTTCATGTAAATAACACATTAGTCAAACGTGGGTATGCATTAGAAGCAGCCTGCCAGTCGTTTGAAGATAACATCATTGCAGTTCGACAGATGATCAGCTAGAGGGTGCTACAAGACCGTCTCCCTTCCAGTGTAGGCCTACATACCGTGTATCTTCACAGCCTAGGACCAGGTGACGGGAGAGTCGGGTCGAGAGGAAGGAGAGTTGAAGTACAGTTTAAATCCTACCCTAGAGCAAAGCCATTCCTAGTAAGAAGTTAAGAAGTCTTGAACTGCCTGCCACACATCTCGCTGTATCTGCTACAGGAAGGTCTCCCAGGGTGAGGAGCATCAATCATGTTCTAAGCTGGAGCCACAGTAACACCCCCAGTAATCGGATGCAGTGTACTGTAGTGTACCTTGCCTTGGCAACCTGTCTCTCTGTTTATTGATATCCAGTAGGGGCCATCAGGGTCATCATAGCCATGCTGGCTCAGAAGTAATGATGTCTAAGTCCTGGTGACCCAGAATGGCCTCAGCTCAATGAGAGTTCATCGTAGCCAGGCAGGTTCACTGCAAGCACTATTGCAGTGTTTTTCTCGTGTCTGATGGGTTTGTTCGGCAGTAAGTGTGTGATTCACCTGTAACGGATGCACAGGAAGACACAGACCATCCATTTTCACATCATGAGCTACATCCTTTGTACTAATGTGTCTTTTTTGTGTGTGCCTCATTATTATTTATCATTAGCGAGAGTGTGTGTGTGTGTGTGTGTTTGTGTGTGTGTGTGTGTGTCAGAGAGAGAGAGAGAGAGAGAGAGAGAGAGAGAGAGAGAGAGAGAGATGGAAGTGATGGAAGTGGAAGAATGTAGCCTAAGTTCATTTGATGGCCCATGAATAAATCTTTGATTATCAGTTCCAGCCATGTCGTTGATTATGCGGAATGTGAATGTAAATGGGTGAATGTGAGGCATGCAATGTAAAGCGCTATAAATGCAGTCCATTTACCGTATGCTGTTTTCTCCCCCTTTCATACTAAAATCCAAAACCAGCTGCGGACACCAAGGAATTATTAATTCCCCACATTTCAATTAAAAAAAACGCTTTGCAAGCATATGCCCTGTTATGTGACATCACACGAGAGACGCCTTTTTTCATTTTTTAAACTGAGACATTTATTAATGTATGCATGTATTCCATTTAAATCGAATGCAAATACAGCAAGAACACACCATCAAGCAGTAGGGGGCACTGTGGAGCCAGCAGATTGGCCAAGGGGTGAATTGAAGGGAGGAGCACTAAAGAACCGAAGAGGAGTCTCAATACCTCATGCCATGCACCAAGCATAAGCCTTCACTAACATAGACATGTACAGGCTACATGTCTAATGTATGCCTCACTATCTCTCTTTCCCATCTGCAAAACACCAGTACTCCCCTCACCTGGGGTGCATTTCTCGAAAGCGTAGTTGTAAGCAGTTAGCAACTTGGGTAGTTGCCAATGGGAAATTGCATTGCAACCAACGAAGTAGCTACCGTAGTTAGCAAATACGCTTTCAAGAAATGCACCCCAGGTCTTACCAGGAAATTGTGAATTGACTGGAGCTTCACAGATGGCAAGGCCAGACGAGCACTTGCCGGGCCTGATATGTGGGAGACAGACAGTAGCCCACTAGACGACTGAAGGTTGGCTTTGGGGATGTTGATTTGGTGCCACAGGAACGTCACGTAAAAGCAGAACTTTCTGATCATTTTAAATTGCAGCGAAAAGTCGAGGCACTCTGCCTTTTCATTGGGTGACATTTTGCTGTCTAAAGGACAGCCATAATAAGGTCATAATTTAATAATATATATATATCTCTTTCATGTCATTCCAGTGGCACTTGCTCTCTTAACGGTAAGGCACCCAGTATTGATGTGACAAATGCTATGCCGCTCACAGTTGTGCAGGAACAGTGCTTAACATTTGGAGCCTGCACTGGGATAGTACAGGGCACATCACATAATCTTCATGGCAAGACCTCAGCCACCATAACGTCTTTCACTAAAAAATAATATATTAGGTAATATAAGCTCAATAAATATCTGGATAGAGATTCAAGCAAAAAAAAACTTTTTTTTTTTCTTTTTTTTTTAGCAATTCCTCCCATCAACACACCACCAGAGGTACATACATACATACAGAAAACTCTTTCCCCAGGTTTATAGCAAGTAAACACAATGTCTTCTTTCAAAAACATTGTCCAATATTGTGGCTTCACAGGAATCCGGAGAGATTCCTGGCACTGTTGCCACTTCATCCAATACCTACAAATCAGTTTGGGGATCTAAACCAAAGCAATGGAGGACTCCAGTGTCAATGGACTCAGTGAACAACTAAAAAAGGCAAATAATAATAATAATAATAATAACAAACAAAAGAAATGAAACTCAAATAAGCATCGGGGGGTTAATTGGCTACTTCACAGAGACAGGACTGGACAGTAGGTTAGGTAGAGCCGGTAAGCCATCCTGTTTTTCACTAAGCATATTGTCTGGCTGAAACAGAAATAAAACTGTGAATATAGAGGTTGATGCACGCATGCATAAAGTTCGGTCCCCTCAACCAATGTAGAACTCGTCCTGTGAAATACAGCTATGCTTCAAACATTACCTTGCCTACTTGGTTGATCTTTCAATGGATATCATTGCTATGGTTCTTTACTTAGCAAGACAGTATAATTAGATGTAGTTATTATTGCAGATATAACCAGCAGTGTGAGTCACAGTTTATCAAAGGAAGGCATATTAAGAGGCGTACTGTGGGCATCAACATATTTGTATCATCTATTTTTTTGCTATCTGATCAAACTGGCTCTCAGCTGTGAACGAATGCATCCAATATATCTCAGTGTAGGCTACTCTCCAGCAGTATTGTTCGCACTTTTTCCTCATCTCACATTGATTACTTTTCATTCACCCCGAGGCTGGGACATTTTACCTAGCCTACCGTATAGATTTGATCAGACAGGCATACACACACAGGCAGGCACACACACACACGCACATGCGCACGCACGCACATACACACACAACGCCTCTGCCTCAGCTGAAATGTTCATATACAGACTTCCCTTGTCTTGCTGTCCATGGCTAGATAACAATGTTGAAGTGCTCGCATGGCACGACAGGTTATGAACCTCTCCCTTGCCCCAAGAGGAGAAGGAAATAGAGACAGGACTCTTGGGCTTTATAACGATGGGAGGGGATGAGAGAAGGGTTGCCTCACATTCACCATTTGTGTATAAATACAATATCAAATTCTTACACCATAACTTAAAAACAACTAAAATTTCTGTCAAAATAGAAAACAAAAATAAAAACTCACATTTAAATAGTTATTATTAGATAAAACATTTATCTTCAGACCATGTGTTTTGTTGTCGGCTGTGAGAGCTTCCTACCCTACTTGCAGTCTATCTGTCTGCGCAACTAATTACAACATGGAGGATTAAATGCAAATTGAGTAAACAATATGATACGCAAAGATATCGCAATATTGATCTTGCCTTTTTTTGTCCTTTCATCAGCTTTCATCACCTTTCAACAAGTCCGAAAAATACAGTGTCTACATATCTGCAACGTTCCTGTACAACTTTCCTGAACACTGGTAGCTAACTCCTCAAACTATCACAGACAGGAGTGTCCATGAACAACATACTGCGGAAGTTCCTCCATCACCTTGCTTGCTTTCATGTCTCTGAAGCAGTAATGGGCAAGTAGGATTCAGAAGATAAAATTCCAGTGTCACATATTCCAAATGACTTGGTTTTACCTGTCCAAATGTGCAAAATGAACCGGTAAAACCAGGTCATTTGGAGTATGTGGCACTGGATTGTATAGCTTCAGAATCCATGATGCCCATCACTGCTCTGATGTCATCAAACCTATTTTTTCCTTGTCTTCACCTTTCAGCTTGAACATGCTCAGTCTAAAATGTAGCCTACTTTTCTGCTCAATTAAGCGTTCTGTGAAGAGGTTTATCGTCTCATGGGGCATGTCTTATGAGCCTGCGTGTAGGAGAAGGACAAGCCATCTCTTATTATGATGAAGGAGGATCACAGGAACAGCTCATACGTTCAAGACGGGATGTCGACACGTTAGTCCTGCCCCTTTATAAATAAAACCCAAACATCCACGTCCCAGATGCTCTAGAGATCCTCCATCATTACATGAACAATGCTCATTACATGAACATGTCCTTCTCACTGACACACCAGATGGTGAGGCACAGGAGCTGCTTTTTCCCTCTCTTATTACCACCACATCCTCATCCAATCCCTCTTCTCTGTAATTTAGACATTATTTTGACTCATGCACATGGAAGTGACAGTCTAATCGATATACATATGTACGCTGTGTGACATGATTTTTTGTTGTTGTTGTCATTAACACAAGCAAATATTTCGACTTCCACTGGATAGTCTAGGTATTCTCTTTTCTTTAAAAAAATCTTGAAAAAGCTAAAAAGACAGCAGTAGAATATAGTGTTTCACTTGTTCACACAGGCATTTACAAGCTGATCAGCCATTCGCATCCGCAGGCCCCTCCCCTCCCTCGCACAGAGGGGCCGACTGTACACCTTCTAAAAACTAGACGCAAATAAGCTCCAACGTTTCTCTGTCAAGAAAGTGTGATAGATGATTATCTTTATAATAACCTTCTGGATAAAGTAAGGTATTTAAAAAATATACACATTGCTCAGCCCTCATCAGATTTCACCTGTTTTTTTTCAGGGGAGTATTGATTGTTTTTCTCAATGTGTGTGTGTGTGTGTGTGTGTGTGTGTGTGTGTGTGTGTGTGTGTGTGTGTGTGTGTGTGTGTGTGTGTGTGTGTGTGTGTGTGTGTGCGCACGCTGTATGTGTACGTGTACGTGTACGTGTACGTGTACGTGTACGTGTACGTGTACGTGTACGTGTACGTGTACGTGTACGTGTACGTGTACGTGTACGTGTACGTGTATGATGCTAGTATGACGCTAGCTGCTGATTGTGAAATTCAACAGGACAATCCAATGCTATAAAGCTGTGTAGCACTGCAAACTGACACACACAGTACAACACCCGGAGAAGAAGACGGCGCAAATGAAGAGACAGTACACAACCAAAACATCTTAGAATTGACTTGAACCCAACAACAGCCAGCCCAACGGAAAAACCTAACTTCTAAAATCCAACTCTATACGACTGACTGACTGACTGACTGACTGACAGACTCTGAGCATGTTCAGAAACATTTCAGCGGTTAACAGGATTTTGTGGCCATAACAGGTAACAAATAGCCAAGATGCAGCTGCAACGATGGAGCGTTCAGAGCTCAGGCTGGGTGCCAGGAGCAAGACTCTCTCCGTCTGACAGTCTTTCCTGTCCTTTACTTCCAGAGGAACACAAGTATGACATGGAGAGCACAGCAGACGAAAGACGAAGGAGTGTAACGAGGTGAACTGCCTGGATACCACAGGGATTTGTGGCTTGCTCGCTTGGTTGGTTGCTGCATTGTATTGTTGGGCTGGGAGCTGAAGGTTGACTTGGGCTTGCTCTGTAATGCATTGTGTTGTGGTGCATTGTATTGTACTGTGACTTGGCTAATCCTCAGGAGGTGGTGATGTGGTAAGGTGGTTGGTAGCGGGGTGAGCCTGGCTGGGGGGGGTGGGGAGTTGTGTCCTGTCCCTGAGGTCAGGAGTCCTCTCTGGTCATCAGGACTGTGGAGGAGAAGAGGAAATATAAACAGCCATGTGAGGATAAAGATGTATGAAAATGTGAGCCATCCAACATAATACAGTATGCTGTGGAATATAAACTTACAAATCTAGCAACTAAAGCTACTTAATCTCTTTTTAAAAAAAAAAACACTTTTGTTTTTGAATTGTGTATAATGTGAATGGATCTTTTAAATTGTGCAGCATTACGTCGTATGTGGCAGGCCATAACATTTCTTGCAACTGTCTGACAATATGCTAAGAGAACTGCACTGCACTGCTTAAATGAGTAGGGTGCTGACGGTCATTCTGGAGACCCAGGTTCGATTCCAGCCCGAGGTCATTGCCCTGTCTCTCTCTTGAGAGGTCCAGCTCCTTGAAAACAAGTTGGTATTCTAACCTATTGATGCCTGATGTTGCACTGCGCAACATTGGCCCTGGCGCCTGGAGCTGCATTACGCAACATTCAGGCTCATGAGATTTGAGACAACTTTATTAAAAATCTCTGTTTGTTTGATATGAATGAACACATTCTAATAAAATATGAGGGTATTAGCGTTTAAATGCAACTTAGTGCATATTTTGATGTGCTTCAGAAGCTGAGATATTTAGGTTTTTATAGGCTGAGGGCAGCTTTTCTTAAAAAGGGCTCAGGCATTCAGCACCCTTTTTTGTAGATGCCTTAGGCGTCAATGGGCTAATGGAAGTTGCATGTTATGCACATGGAATACGAAAAACAAGTGGCTTCTATTGTAATGTATCAGCATATGTCTACGAGATATGAAACTGTATGTGAAAGACTATGCACTAGTACGAATGCAGAGTGAAAAAAATTAGCTTAAAAAATACAATGCTGACAGTTATTCATTAGGTATTGCTTTAAACCAGAAAAGTGCTTTGGACTTTTGAACGCATAAAGATGTCTTATTACATGACATTTATTTAAAACGTTTCCACTGGCATTTAAACGTTTGACGTAGAATGATGTGACTCATTAGGTCTTGTGGAACAAAAACCTGAAGCAAAAGCGTCACTTCAACGGCAACTTAATCGGTTTGGGTTATGCAGCCAGGAGCGCTGCTCCATATGGAGATCACATATTAGCTTACCTCGAGGGTCCTGTGTTTCCCACCGTCTGAAGATTCCGTTTCCCTGACAACCACTGCTTTTGTCACCAGCATATCAGGGTGCTGCTGCTTAGCCTCCTGGATGGCCATAGCCAAGGCCTGAAAAGAGACCATCATTCAAACCTGTCACGTTGGGCTCATTTTTTTGTTTTTGCACTGAACAAGAACAAAGAGCAGTTAAAGGAGGGGGGGAAATCATTTTCTTTACCCCGCTGACAGAGGGGGACAAATGGGTCAGCTGTCCTGGGCCCACAAAGAGGGAGAGCCAAGAGAAGGGGCCCCATTACATTTTATATACCTGTATATTGGGTGATGCCTCTTCAGATGAGTTTGTCCTGGGTCAGGTCAAAGCTGTTAGCGCTTAGCTTAAATAAGGACATTCAGTATCTGGTGTGTCTTGTGTAAGAGTTACTTTGAAGTGGTCATTGTTTGTTTGTTTTAAATTTGTTGCTGTATGCTGTGAATATTTTACCTGATGTTGGTCAACGTCATCATCTCCCGTGATGATTATCCTTTTCTCAATCCTGGTCTCTGAGTATCCCCCTTTCACTGTCTGAAGATGACAAGTGAGGAAGAAAAAGAAGAAGAGAGGAGCTTAAATGAACATAGACGCTTGAGGCAGCAAAAGAAGAAAACAGCAGCACATGGTACAGCGTGCAAGAGGAATTTTGAGCGTGGTGTTAAATATAAGTTGAATTATTCTTGTCGTCATGCTTGACATTTCATTTCTTACCCAAAGGGTAAATGTGTGATGGAAAATGACATTTGACAGAACTACTCATACAGGTGTCAGAGAAAAACAGTCAAATACACCATTAATGCTTGTTACCCTAAAGGCATTTACCTTTGACTGGCAGGTCTTTTTACAGTTTATATCAGGGCAGCACTTACCGTACTATTATTCATAATGTCTTCCTTAAAAGTAAAATCGTAATTTGTTGAATTCGTAGCCTTTTACTGAACATGGGCCCGTCGATGGGCCTATTCAATCTTTGCTGAAAACACTGAACTATATTATAGCAACATTGCTATGACAATGCAGAGAGTCTTCAGTCTTCACAGATAAAGACTCTATCATTGCAAATTTGGTGGCAATAAGACTGTAGCAGAGGCTCTAAGATAAGAGATTAAGCAAGATCATTTGCTAACCATTGCACTAATGCTGCCTGTCAGCTATTGGCCAAACTTCTGCCTTTGTGTCATCTTTGTCCACATTCATTTGTAGATACGTTTATAAAGGATTTACTGCTGATAAATTGAAGAAAGTGCTGCCCATATGTTTTGCATTCCAAGAAAAAGAGGCAATACACTAGTCTTGTAATGCTCAAGACGATTTACCAAAGGTGTAAAATAGTGAGAGTAAACAGGGAACGTTACCTTGGTTACTTGGGTGGTGGTTGCTGAGGTAACATTTTCCGTGGTGACAGTGAGGGGGGACACTGCGGAGTCTCTACCCTGAGATCCTGCTTTCACCTGCGGAGAAGCCAGAAGGCACACAGGCACTCACTATCAGGCGCCAAGCTGTATACTCTCACTCACACACTCTCTCTCTCTCTCTCTCTCTCTCTCTCTCTCTCTCTCTCTCTCTCTCTCTCTCTCTCTCTCTCTCTCTTTTTCGCTCTCTTTCTCTCTCTCATCCTCAACGTACACACATGCATGCACATGTACGCGCGCGCACACACACACACACACACACACACACACACACACACACACACACACACACACACACACACACACACACACACACACACACACACACACACACACACACACACACACACACAGATGTGGTGTATGTGCCCACAAACCCACACAACACAAACACACGCACACACACACGATAACAAACACAGGAATGCCATGATTGTCTTGACATGTATATCCCGGGGCTTTCTGCCGCAAACACGCATTGCTAATACACACACACGCACACACACACGCACGCACGCACGCACGCACGCACGCACGCACGCACGCACGCACGCACGCACGCACGCACGCACACACACACACACACACACACACACACACACTGAGTATTACAGAGAGTTTTCAAGAACACCCACCCTGCTGAGCTCTGGCATTTTTTTGCAGCCAAGACACACATTATTGTGACACAGTCAGTCACCACCAACAACCATTGCGACAGACACCATTCCCTCAACAGCACAGTGTGTCCACACATGACAGTCAAGCCTTCACTTTCCAACTAGGGTTGATTTCACAGAAACCCCAGTGTGGGAAAAATAGCAACAACAAGGAATAAATGGTTGTGTTATATGCTCATTACTCTTCCTAAATACCCAACAGGACATCTCTCAAACACCAGCCCACACACAGACAGCAGCAGAGGCACACAGTCACCACTACGGTTACACAAATGGACAGAGACGCTCCGCGACATTGATAAGTGTATAAATGACAAGACACTCCTTGGCAAAATTCCAGACGTCACAGAGCACACAGCAGCACTCACAGGGGAGCCATTCTCTTTGCTAGGTGGAGCAGCCTCCTCTTTGCCTCCATCATCCGCCTGGCTCTGAAACATACAACAGGGCAGGGATGGAAACATATACACATATACGTAGTGTATTGCGCACACATGTGTTTGTGTGTGTGTTTGTGTGTGTGTGTTTGTGTGTGTGTGTGTGTGTGTGTGTGTGTGTGTGTGTGTGTGTGTGTGTGTGTGTGTGTGTGTGTGTGTGTGTGTGTGTGTGTGTGTGTGTGTGTGTGTGTGTGTGTGTGTGTGTGTGCGCGCGCGCACACGTGTGTGTGGCATTGTGTACTAGAGGTGTGCACACAGTTGTATTCCATCATCAGCAGGTTTTGTCATCAGGCTAAGAAGGCAGCGGGCTCGGGGGAACCAAACTCGATGCTAAGTGCCGGAGCCAAACAAAGCAGATCGCTAAGTCATAAAGAAATGCAGCGAAGCATTCTTCCAAAATCAGCAAGCTTTTGTCTGTTTTCCTTTTTTCTCCCCACGTCACTTTTCTGCTGCGCGAGCTCATGAATGCTTCAGCACAAACATCCAACGACATTGTCACCTCCATGCTCCACAAAGGTTGTTTGGCAGCGGGGATTAAAAAAACTTTGCAAAGCAGCTTTCATCAAACCCCTCTGAGCAGTGTTTGGAGACGAGATAAGCAGGGAGGTGGTGTGTCCAGCGACACAAGCAGACGGGAAAGAAGACTCGACAAGAAGTGACTCCATATACCTGGCTGGGCATATGCAATCACACACATGGCAGGAAAAGGTGTGTATGCGTGTGTTCACACAAGCAGCGAGTGAAGCACCGTATACCCTTCTGAAAGACTTCATTTCAGACTGCCACAAGAATGTGTCTTTGGTACACTTTGGGTGTGTATTTCTTTGAAATTCACGTATTGCTTTACTGCTTACTTATCCCCAATGCTTAGGTTGGTTGACTTTGCAAGAAAACACGACACCCATAAATGTATCAGTGACACATCCTGACAAAAGCGAACAAAGCGCAAGCATGCATCTCCACTGTGGAGCCTTGCCAAAGAGGTCTGTGGCAACGGCAAAGACCTCTCACACTCGATAAAACACTTCATGTGGTGCTGCTTGGAACATGCATTAGAAAACACTTGCGGAACCCTTTTAACTGATCTCAGTTCAGCAGAGAGCAGTAGAATAGGCTGGGGTGCGGTAAGGTAAGGTAAGGAAAGGTAAAGGGGTGGGCGGGGTTGATAACCGTACCATATCACCCTCTTGTGGTTGAGTTTCGTCAGTGCTGGAGAACTCTGTCTCCATGCAGTTAACTTCACCTTCCGTTTGCTGCAATGCAAACACACACACACACACACACACACACACACACACACACACACACACACACACACACACACACACACACACACACACACACACACACACACACACACACACACACACACACACACACACACACACACACAGCGCAGCAGTGCACACATCAGCAAGTAGGCCTCAGGCAACTCATCACACAAGGGTAAACGTGGCCGAAATACCAACCAAAAAAGAGAAACACTCTAATGACCACCGGAATTCATGAACGAGAAGCTGATTTCCTTTCTGCGGTCCTCCAAAAAGACAATCTGCGAGGCTTATTGGTTTGACTGACCCCTGTGCATAGACAAATGGCACCACAGGGCCACAGTAATTGCATTTTAATCAGGCACCTGTTCGGACAGCCCACCTCCAAAACAATACCGCTGGAGATAAATGGAAGGCCCCTCTCCCTTTCATCGAACTCATTAATTTTGTGTCAATGCTCTAATCGAGCAATAACAAGGCTTTTATGTCACCCTCTTTCAAATTTGTCAGCCCATGCACTTTGGAGATGTTATAGGTGGTTAGAAAATGAAAAATAGCCACTTTCCTGCTGAAGTTAATATACAAATTAGCCATTTAAAAAGTGAAACCATCAGGGTTCTCTATTCGAATGAAAAATGAATAACCTTCCTACTTATGCAGAATAAAAAGCGCCCTCCTAATTAAAAGCGTATAAATAATTACTCATCAACAGGGTCCATTATCTTCACACAAAAGCAGTTCTGCCCAAAGGCAGGTGACTCGACCTTGCTGCTCCCGCCAGCCAATAGGATACGTACCTGTTCTGTGATGTCGATGATGGTGGTAGGCACCTCCGCGCCGTTGGAGTGCGGCTCCACCTTGACCTCTGACCTCCGCAGGGAGTGGGCGATGCTCACAGTGTTAGCGTCTTTCCTGGCCACCGGAGGCTGGCGACAGAGCGACACAGACATGGGTGGTCAAGCAGAGGCAGAGCAGAGGACAACAAGAGGGCATTCAAAGCAGCTGTTTTACAGACTAACTTGGATATGTCAACTCCATGAGGGCTACTCTGTGTGTACTTTGTGTAAGCCATACACTTCCTAAAAGAAGAACACTGTTCCTGGATATCAAATGGTGCACTTGTGCACTTCAGTGTTCATGTTTTAGTGCATATGGCGTATTAGTTACACACTGAAACATAGAGCCCAAATTGCACAAGTGCGCCATTTGAGATCCAGCGTTTTTGCGTCGAAGAGCCAAGATATCCCACAATTCTGGGGTATTACCACTTGGTCTGTGTTGACATGCCCAGGTAAGTGACTGAACAGCTTACCGGAATAGCCCCACACAGCCTTCCACTGACATTTTCATTAACTGTTCAAGCCTGGGGATTCTGGAAAGGAGCATGACTGCAGTATAACTGATTGCTGTGTAAGCTGAAGAGGAAGCCTTGACATTCTGCATTCATCATAATGTCAAACAAGTGAACACATAATTGATTTATTTCTTCTAAAAAAAAGAACTCTAGTAGTGATCAATGTACGATTTTCCAAATTACAATACATTTTAAACCATGTTCAATAAAATAGACTAATAACTAAAAATAGTAATAATACACAAAAACACAAAAGCATGTATATTCATCACAAAAGAAAGGTTTAAACCAAAGTACTAACATGACATGTAACTCATATTCAAATGAACACATCTACGGTACATTCAAGAATGAGGGAGCTTGACTTTGCATTGTAGATGACTTATGAGTGACCTACATTCAGAGCAGCGACAGATGCTATGCATATCAACCCCGTGGGTACTGATGCCTTAGGAAGGCTGCTGAGATGAGAAATGTATTCTACAGTAAATACTTTAACACAGTCCTTATACAATATATAGCACAAAGAGTGTTCCCTCATACCGAGTGTAGACTGCATATGTACAATGTCAGGCGAAAAATGGCAGGTTTCACTGAGTAACACATGAGAATGAAAATATAACACCCAAATGGATGAACACAAAAGGTAAATTAAAAATATAACAGAAAATGTATCATAAATATAAAGGTAGAAATACCGGTATAACACAAAATGGTAAAACATAGAAGGTAAACGTATAATAAAAATGGATCAAATTTAAAAACAAAGGGTAACACACAAAATGGATAAACATGAAAGGTAAAAGTATAACAAAAAAGATAAAAACAAATATAAAAATAAGGGGTAAAACACAAAATGGATAACGATAAAAGGAGAAACAGAAGGCAACTGAGGGTGATGATCTGATGACGGCCATAACAAAATCAAATGGCCTTAGGATTATCTTCACAGGGTGAATTCCCAGGAACCGTGTAATTCACTTGATGTAAAAGATGGTAAGGAGCCCTTACAGCGTCTACCTCGTGGTGTCCCCTGTCCTCCAGGAGGCGCTGTTCCACAGGGTGGAGGGGCTCATCCTGCCCCATCAGACGACTGGAGTAGAAGCGAGGCGCCTCGTCGAAGTCACCTCCGCCCACCCGGCCTGCAGCCTCTGCCTGATTGACTCCCCCCTGGTGGCCTACTCCACCACCACCACCACCCCTGTCGGCCAGGTGAGTCATGCCCCGTGAGAAGTCCTCCGTGCCCAGGTGGAGGTCGGTGAAGTCCACCTCGGCCTCCAGGCTGGACGTGGAGCTCACCGTCATGCTGGAGCACTTGCGCTCTATGCCCAGGTGCATGTCCTTGGCGAAGGCTGCCTCGCGGTCTCGGTCGCGGTCTCGGTCGCGTTCCTGCTCGTCCAGGTCGTAAGCCGAGATGGGCCGCCTGTCCCAGAGTTCCCTCTGTGTGTTGTGATTTAGACAACCGCGTCAATATATGACGATAAAGACATATTTATGACCAGGCCTCAATACTGTATATGATGCTAAAATTATACCATTTTGTGTAAAATCATGATGCATTAGGCCAGGTTGCCTGGGCCTACCGTAAACCTTTTCTTAAACGTTACTGTCATTGAAACATGCATTGAAACAGCCTTTTTTGTCACTAAAGTATGCAACATGAAGAAGGGACCTTGGTCACCATACATACTATATTGAGGCCTGGTCAAAATGTCATATCTCAGGGAGATTGTTGTGACACTATGTGGCACCATACAGAGAGAGAGAGAGCGAGAGAGAGAGAGAGAGAGAGAGAGAGAGAGAGAGAGAGAGAGAGAGAGAGAGAGAGAGAGAGAGAGAGAGAGAGAGAGACATAGAGGTCATGTCACTTCCTCTGCTGAATGCAGCCCACTATGAGGAGGGTGACTTGAGGATGGAGGGATGGAAACTGAAAACTGATTTGGGAGTTGGGCGGGCGTGCCGTGAAATGTGAGTTAATCTTCTGAATTACTCATTTTCTGGAGGCTTGCACAACTTTTTTATTGAATCTTTCCCAGAGGTACAAACCATCTCTGGCTGAATATCCAGCCTACTTTTGCTTGTTTGTCAAAAACACAGCAAATGCGAGTTAATTTTCTGAATTATTCATTTTCTTGGACGCTTGCACAACATTAGTTCAAACTTTACCAGGGGTATAAACCATCTCTGGCTGAATTACGGCATCAGTCTACTTTTTGCTTGTTTTTCAAAAACACAGAATCTGGGTCATAAATTAGCATTCTATAATACCACCACAGCCAAAATAGATGCTAATGACGCACAACACGATACAGCACCAAGATGGTGAAGATGAAATGAGTCAGCATTAAATAGTGTGGCAGTTGATGGAGCAAGGAAATCTTACACTGAGATTTAGGCTGTGTTCCAAACACTTTGTTATTTATAGCATATCATAGCTTATGAGCAACCTGTATGGTACATGTGCACCTTTTTTGTGCAGAAGAAAGCCTGTTACACGCTCCTGGATCCTTGTTAACATTTCACGTCCCTGGTGTTATTTAAAGGTTATCAGAGGCTATCAAATATCCAATAACAGTGCTTCTAACAGCAAGGATTCGTGTCTCTTTCCATTTTCCTTCAAAACTAAAGCTTTCAAGACACTCCAACACGCTGAACCATCATGGTTGTAGAGAGACTGAAACCATAGTGATTCAACATTTAGAGAATTGTCTTACTCAATAGCATGCAATTCAAGAGCACAACAATTCAATTCCACAACAGAGAATGTTTTGAGCCTGAGATAGCTTTTCAGCAGTATCATACTATGAAATTGTTTTGTGATATCAGAATCCACAAACGTGACAGAGAAAAGTAAACAGCTTGTGAGATAAAATGCAATTTGACAGGAAACCGTGCCAAGATGAAAAAGCAAGAAGCTAAGCTAACATTTTTGTCATGTCATTTTTTCCAAATGTCATCTGAATTTGTGAAACACACAACTGAGAGAGAAATGTGGACGGCTATCATTTCTGGTGCAAGATCTCATCAGAAGTGATATTGGGCTGAGGGAGTGATAACCTTTCAATCACTCCAGGAAATGATAGCAAAGTGAAGAAGCGTTTAAGGTAACATTCTGTCAGCTCCATCTTTCAACTTCAGAAAAAAGAGGAGAGACAGAGAGAGAGGAGAGATAGTGAGAGGGTAAACAGATCTTGTAAACAGCAATGAGTTAAGATCAGAACAGATGTCAAGATGAAGAAGCAGAGGACAAGACGGAAGGTCACAGCTGAAAGAGGTTCTCAAGAAAGAAGTGAGTGGCCTGAACGTCAAGGTCATGCAAAAGTGAACGACGACGGACATGCCATATGAGCCAAATAAAATTTGAAACCTTAGCCTCAGCTACTTGTTCTTCGTTAATCACGGGGGTAGATAGAGGCTCCTACAAGGCAAAAGAAGAAGCACACCACAGTTAACAGAGGTTGGGACAGAAAAGGGAGACATGAGAAAACTGGTACTGGAAAGGTCATGTGGAAGACTACAGCTGTACCCAGAGATGAAGAAGGATTATAAATGCCTTCTGCATGAAAGCATTTAACTGTACTGTATTGACTCTATGCATTGA
Source organism: Engraulis encrasicolus (assembly GCF_034702125.1). Taxonomy (NCBI): domain Eukaryota; kingdom Metazoa; phylum Chordata; class Actinopteri; order Clupeiformes; family Engraulidae; genus Engraulis; species Engraulis encrasicolus. The sequence goes on from NC_085870.1 coordinate 40,971,780, forward strand.
CAACCTACTGTTAACACAGCAGTTATCTTATTCACACATTAGAAGAGCCCTGCGTTTCTCTGTATTTTTTAATTCATTTTTTCTCCGCCATCCAGAGTATATCTGCTATGTTCCCAAAGAAGCATAGGGGATGAATGATGAGGAAACTTTGAACATGTACTGTATTTTGAGGCTCTCCAATCAATGGCAAAGCCATGCCATTTTAAACTAAATTGGAAAGGACAGAATTATGAAACATGAATTAATTTTCTACGCCCAAGAGAATCTATTTGAGGACTGAACAGCATGCCACCTGAATTGCCATAAAAGGGAACGTTGCCATGCAGCAACAAGTGGGATATTTTTGGAGTCTACATTGTTTATCATACATACAGTACAGCCAATGGTGTTATTCAGTTGTGATTCAACACTCTCTAATGTCAGGTGAAGACCTATTGGAATAACAAATTAAAAGTTTTTAGTACTGAAAAACGCAGGGCTTACTAACTCACAAGGTATTTGAATACAGATGAAATGCATGGTATAAAACAATAAAAAAGACAATATTTTGACCTTGCGGAGCAACATGAGCAAAATATTGTTTGCTGTAAATGAAATTCTCAATTCACAATTCAAGTCTGCCGAGTAAGATCTGCACAAATAGACATTGTGTTAATAGAGGATACACTTAGCAATTCCAGAGGAACAAATTCATGCTGTCATGTTGGATGTGGTGGCTGAGACATTGTAACAAAAACATTCACTATTCAACGGGCACCTCTGATCATTTCTTTCTGCTCACAAACTCATTGTGCTTTTACGGCGACATGCCCCAGCAGATGTCTTTTCATTTCAGGTTGTGACACAGGCCATTTCTGAACCAGCCAGCGACAGCAATCAAAAAGAGCAATCAATGTGATCTAAACGTCACATGCTTCTATTTTTCTGCCAAAGCATTCCATCCCTCACCCACTCACCCACCCATCCGGCTCTCAACCTCGCTGGCTTGGCCTGTCACCACAATCAGTGCCGCCGCTTACAGATTGCCACCCCCTTTTCAACGGCTGCTGGCAACCGCGTGCCAGATCCCTGACTCAGACGAAAATATGAGAGACCTGTTTAAGCTCCTAGACTCCAGCCAGAATTCTTCTCGTTCCAACCGGCCTCATGTGTAATTACTGCAAATGTTACACATTACAGACCTTTCAGTGTTTTTTGGTTGAGGTGCTACCGCTTTGCAACTGAGCACAAAAAATAACTCACTGACTGGCACTTTCAAGCACCCTCTTGCTTTCCCTGAACAAGAGTCTGTCAAATGAATCTGCCTTTGAGGCTTGGCCCATCAAGGTCAGACATGTTCAAGAGACAGATCATCAGACCATCTAGTTGACGCCAGCAGAAACAAATATCTCTGTTATTCAATTAGTATCGCATTGCTGGCAGGTCTTGTCTTTGTTTACAGATGGACTCTCACCAGCGTCACTGCAGCAGGGCAATTGATAGAGATCAAGCAGCATAGAGCAGCATATTTTCAAAGACATATATATGATGTCAGCGTCTCAAAATTATCTTTTCATGCATTTATACGTGCATGCACAAGGAAATTAACATCTTGTGTTCTCTGAATCGTGTTGGAGAATAGGAAAACAACTTCAGACATTCAGACATTACATAAAGAAATATAGCCTTTATTTCATTCAAAGCTGTCTGGTAAATTTGTAAGGCCAAACTGCGCTTGCAAACCATCAAAGTTTGAGGGGAAAAAAGAAACTGGGAAATCAGCTGGGGTGCTGGGCTGTGAAGTCAAGGGCATTTCTTTCATAAAAGCACAGCCTTAAGCTGAAGCATGAAAAGCGCAGAAGGAACTTTCTGTCAAAGCCCTTTGGTGGAGTCTCTGCCTATACACAAGCAAGCTGATATATGGGGTGCCATGGGTTGATGAAAATGGGTGGAAGAGGAGGGGCGAAAGCAGGTACTGAATGAGGCGATGGCCAAGGAGGATTGTGGTTAAGAGGGAGGATGTTTCCAAACTTAAAACAAAGAAAAGAAAAAATGCTATCAGGGCAATAAAGGCAATGACAAACATGAAACAGCACATCTCAAAAAAAGTGACAATACAAAGTTTTCTCCTGACTTGGTTCTTCATGAGCAGGCATCAAGGTTACATGATATGTTTCCATCAATCGATCAATCAGTCAATCAAATCAATCAATCAGTCAATTAATTCATGAACTAAAAGCAAATATAAAAGAACTTAAGTAAAGGAGAAAACGGAAAACAAATGGATGAGCTGATCAGTTTGAAGCTCATGCGATGCTTTTTGCGTCCAGATGAGGTGAGAAGCAGACGGGGGGGGATGCAAAGCACAGTTACCGCAAGTCTCCTCTCAGTTGCTCCCTCCACTCCGGGCTCTTTGTTGGGGTTGCGACTATTGCGGAGGATGAGCCCCGACTCTCGGGCCTTCTTTGTTTTGACCGGAGGAGTCGGAGGAGCGTTCTTGGACCTTGGGCTGAAGGGTGGAGCCCCGACTGCACCTTGGTCAAACAGGGCTGCTTGAACATCTTCCTTAAAGCTGCCCATTCCGTGTTGTCTCGAGGTGACGTCGTCCCCAAACATCCTCTCTTTTGATTGGATCTGCTCCTCCCAGCTCTGAAAAATGATCGTGGTTGGTGACCGTGGTGAGCCTACTTGATAGGGATTGGTCAGCACAGGGCTGGAAGGGGAGGACTTATCGGCAAAGGTGGTAGGCCAGACGTCATTCCTGTTGATGTCTGAGGACGGCTCCATTGATTCGTTTATAGAAATGAAGTCACGTTTGTAGTGGCCACTGAGTCGCTTGCGTTCTTCGTCTGGTCTGAAGACGTTGTCCACCTCGTCTCTGCTACTCGAGCTCCTGGTCCTCTCAGGCTTCAGGGGAACGATGCGTGTGATCTCGACATGAGCAGAGCCTGTAGACTTCCTCTTCTGGGACTTGTCAGACTGAGGCTCGTCGAACATGTACGACCTGGGCCTCTCTCTTCGCTGAACGTTCGCCGTCCAATCATTCATCACTTTGTTCGCGTTGTGCACGTCAGCATCGTCGCTGTCAATCATGATCATTTTGGTGACTTCTTTATGCGAGATGACCTCTATTCTTCCTCCAGCATCTGTCCCTCCTTTAGCTGAGTCTGCTTGGCTCCTGCCATCGGCCCTTGTCATTTTTGTCAGGTTCTCTCCCGGCTTCTTCGTCTCGTCAAACGCTAGGGTTCCCTGAGTAATGTTGCTCTTGCACTCGTCTGTTTTTCTGTCTATATTCTGACGGTGTGAAGCGGGAGCAGCAGTCACTGGTGTGTCCTCATCACTCATCGTGATGTTCATCTTCATGCCCGCCGGCTGCTGCCTCCTCTGGCTCTCCGTCTTGAAGGAGTGCTCGCGCTGGTCAGCCGGATAATTCTCCTCACCCGCCGATGCATTCTCCTCGTCAGACACCTCGCTGTCACTGTAGCCACCTGTCCCATCCGTCTCTGTTTCGTACACAAACTCGGTTGCCATGCCGAGGTTCAGGCTGCGGGGCCTCTTCTCCTTGCGGGCCTTCTGTGACTGATTTGCAGCTGTGTGCGCCGGGACGGAGGATTTTTCATTTTTTGGACGGCTGTCCGACTCTTGCTGGGCTCCGTTGCCGCTCTGGCTCTGCGAGTTCTCTTGTGATTTCGACTCCCCCTTGATTTTGGCGGATAACTCGGCCATAATGCAGTTGTTGTTATCCCTCGGGCCCTGCTCATTGCTCCCATCTCTTGGCGGCAGCCTGGGAGATGGGAAGGAATCCATCTGAACCTGCATCTCCTCCCCGTCCTCTCCAGTCACCTCAATATGTATCATTTTGGATCTCTCTTTTTCCGAGTCTTTGTTTCTCTCCAAGCCAGAGAGATCGGACGCTTCGGAAAGGGAGCGTCTGCTAGGCTTCTCCTTGCTCTCCACCTTGGCATAATTGTCCGGTTGGCAGACATCCTGCTTTTCAATCAATACCCATTCCTCTGAGCCCTATATGTTGATATAGATCAAAACAGTTAGTTTGCCAAGTTGTTGTTCTTAAGGACAATATATTTAAAAGGACAAATAGCATGCACCTGATTTATGAGTTGAAGATGCACGTCAGCATGCAGTTTTTGTCTGTGACTGATTTCAGCGTGACAGGCTTTGGATTACTTGCACTTAATACTGTAACAAATGTCAAGCTTTGTGTGTGCTTTTTGAGGTACCACTTTTGGCCATAACATCCACATACTTTGATTCCAACTTTAGACAAGGCATGTTGCAAGCAAAATAAAAAATAAAAAATAGTAGAAAAGGGTTTGCAACCTCAGGAGAAGTTAACACAGTCTTCTGCGTGAAGTCCTCCATAAGTGTGACGTTACTGGCATCCATACCCCCCGCACCCCCCACATCCTTATCAAACCCCCATCAGAGCAGGCAAAAAAGAAAGAGCAAAGAAGAGCTGTTACCAGCACACACTTCACACATCGCATACATCATCTTGGTCACAAACAACAGAAGAAACTATAAACTACAAAAAAGCTTGTATGCAGTAAGAGAATAAATTGAACACACCATTTGCCATTACATTTTAAATTAGCAGTCAATGACACAAATAAATAAAGTTTATAAACGAATGCGTCAAAAGAAAATCAGGACAGACAGATCTCCTTTCTGAACCTGCATGGCAAGAAGTAAGAAGTAAATTAGACTTGTTCTCTTGTGCTTGCCAAGCCAAATGAAAGCAAAATGCGAAATTAAAGTGAGAAAGTAAATAAGGCCATAGAAATGCTCTTATTGCAGAAAGAAATGAATGACAGTGCATCAGATCAGGGAGCACTGTTGTTAGGACAACTGTGGCACCATGTAATGGAGGATTGTGGTTCCAGCAATGAGAACAAAAGGGAAATTGTTCAAGTGACACCAGGTATCGTTTCATCTCTGAATAGGGATGACAAGCATCAAAAGAGCAGATTTCATGGTTGAAGGAAGATTCGCTTTTCTCATATTCAAGCAGTCACGTCTGAAATGCCATGTCAAAGCACTCAGGCAGCGAAGATAACATTCTATCAAAACAAATCAATAAGATGCCAATTCTCATCTGATAAAACTCTCAGACTATGTCACAACATGGACTTATCCGTGATTTTCCTGAATACATGGGCATTCCCGAGAGTCAAAACACGGGAGATAAAAATCTAATCAAAGCCAACATCTATGATTTGCTTATTTCTGTCACTACAAAATTATTTCACAGCTCAATATCTTATTATGGAAAAATACTTGTGGCTTCCTGACAACTCCTCTATTACCAAAACCTTTTCCCCATGTGCCGTCTCTAAGGTTGATAGGATCAAAGTTTCTCTGATGCTGCAACTACACAGGCAAACATCAAGTCCCTGGCCAGTTTGGAAAAAAAAGGAGGATGATGACCAGGGCTGGATTAAGATGCCCTGGCGACCCAAGGCTACATGTTGCTGTGGGTCCCCCCCAGAAGGCAAATTTCACGACAAATTAGCTTAGACAGTGACATAATTACGAGCTAGGAATTAACATGTCCATCAACTGTAATCAACATGACATATTCATTTTTCAATACAGATTCTTACTACAATTCTGCATCTTTTCCACTTTTGTCCAGTCAGGCGCCCCCTGCCGGGTGGGGGGCCCTAGGCTGCAGCCATATCTAACATATGCATTAATCCGGCCCTGATGATGACTGAAAGTAGCTGATCTCACACAGTGGGGCCAGAGAAAATGGAGCTTGTTTGGATTGGAAGGGAAAAGACCACAGGGTGAGAAACATCCACGAAACCTGGCAGTCCATCCGTCAGTTAAATCACATTTCCCTAGCAGCGTGATCCCCTTGCAAATATGATTAGCATGATAACCGTGTCCTGTCTAATCCGACTCAAGTGAAGAACCTGAGTTTGTGGGTGGCTGAAGAGATTAAACTTCATCCCCCGAGGTTTCTGAATTACAGACAGCATCACAGCTTTCCTCATTAGTACGACGGCAACAGACTTCCCAACTGCTGGAGCTCTCCGAAGCTCCAGACGCTAGCTGGATGACTTGGGTTTAATGAGGTTATTAACAGCACTGTCATGCACCATGTTCTTCTGTAGAAAATCTCTTGAAGTTTGAAGTCGTTATTGGATGTAATTAGTTTGTTTGTTTCAAATAGATCCACAGTAAATCATATCACACGTCATTGTGTAAGCTTTTTCTGGGGGGGGAAGGAATTTGTTTATTTTCAATCGAAAACTCAATGTACTGTCTAACCCCAGAGGTTGCAGGATATCCTGTATAGCAGAACCTCTGGGCAGAGCTAACGTCTCGGTTCGTTAAACAAATGTAATGAGTGAAACGATTCAATAGAACAGGAAAACAAATCCAAATAACACACAAACATAAAGACACACTATGAAAATCAAATTTGACATATGGTTTCTAAAAATAGTATGAAGCTTGGTCCGTAGATTACATTAAAAAGAGATACAGTGCAACAAGCATAAAATAAATTCACAAGACCTCTAGCTTCCTAAAGGCACGGAAAGCATTTTTTTGTCTATGTCCTTCCTTATGCATGGCTCAGGGAAAGTCATAAGACCGTGCCCGTCCTGTCTGACCTCCATCTGCTCAGTGAGACACAGGGGAGTCTGGCCCAGAACTCATCCCATACTTACGGCCTTCTTCTCGGGCGTGTCTCCTGGGGAGGTCCCTGACAGACGCTTCTCCCGGTTCATCAGCTTGCTGTTGGGCTCCTTCAGGGCACGCTTCAGCTCATTGATGCTGGCCTGGTGCTTCAGAAGCATGTCCTCCGACTTGTCCATGAACTACAAAACCAGACACCGAGTAGGAATAGACAGAGAGACGAACAGACAGACAGGCAGCGAGAGTACCACAGGAATCAGAGGAAAAGAGATAAAAGGGGAAGATGAGAAAAAAACAATTAAACTGTTGCATTATAGCGTACCAAGCATTGGAATGGGCGTGTCGAAATACAATAATTGTAAAATCAGGATTTTATAACGATGATAGGGGCATAACATGATGAGCAACAATAACATCCAACAGTGGAGTAAGCATCCTCTTGCACAATGGTCAAGGTTATTTGTAAATGCACTGTAGTTCCAGCATCCAATTGTTCATTAAGCTATGATAATTTGAACAAAATACTGATTTTAAGCCATTTGTCCCAAATACTGTAGTGTTGCCTAATAATGAAGACAAGAAGTAACAATTACCATCATGGTGTTTATAAAGAAGCTTTTTAATTTATGTAGAACGCATATCGGGCCACTGGATGCACAGTCACAAATAAAAATATAACCGCTTAGTATGTACATACGCATGTGGGTCTGAGGTCTAGTCAGTCTGTTGTCAACAAATTCTATTCAAGAAATTTCACATTAACATCCATACAGTATGTTGCAACGGGCACTGAAGCCAGCGTTACCACATTGTGAGTATGAATTGCATGTCACTTCCACAAAACTTTCTGGTAACCTGCCAATCAGTTATGCTATGATAGATCAATTCAAGCTGAATTCTGTTGACACTGAAGCTACTGTAGCATTTGGAAAAAAGACAACAAATGTTGCTGTATTTTCTCTGTGCCATCATTTTCTTATGCATGGCAACTACTTTTCTGAAATATAATTTGAAAGTCGATGATAATCAGGCTAGCAGCTACCGCACTGGGCATTTCCTGACACATGACATGTCTAGAAGAGGTTGTGAGAAAGCTTACAAGATTTTGACTCTTGTGATTGCTGTTTGAGATCCACAGGATCTGTGGAGCTATGAGATACCAGAGCCTCACATTGGCACCACGTTAATTGGCAGACTCGCCAAACATTACAAGACACGTCATGCTTGTTGTATGGGTCCTTCTGACTACCCCATACTCAATATGTCAGAATGTGACAGACAGTAAGGCACAAGTAACGAGGTTTGTCTCATGACAAGATTATCAGTCCATTTTCACGCTTTGTGCCAAATTGTGTTTTTTTTAAACTGGTGAAGGGGAAATTTGTTAGCTTTGATGAATCGGTGACAAAACTTGGATGGATATTATTTACTCTGACCAGGCCATGAGAGAGGGAGAGAGGCTGAGACAGAACAAAGACTGAGGTACCTCCTGCTTGTGGCGTGGAGTGGACTCCAGCTCCTGCTTCACA
>NC_085870.1:40984953-41004953 GCF_034702125.1 Engraulis encrasicolus
TCATGCTCACGACTCAAACCCGACACCGGCCTGGAGAACTCTGCTGAGGAGGAGAGGGAGGGAGGGTGAGAGGGAGAGAGAGAGGGAGGGAGGGGGAGAGGGAGAGAGAGAGAGAGAGACAGAGAGAGAGAGAGAGAGAGAGATTTAATACTCAGTTATTGAATATTATCATCATTAGTGACAGAAGGCGCGTGCCAATGCCCGTTTCTGCACCAAATCTTAAACCTGTCGTCGTGTTCACGCTGCAATACTAAGTGTTCCAAAACCAGTTGGAAGTTCGTTCACTCAGTGAACTGTGATGACAACGAGGGCCTCAGCAGGTTAATCCGGGTAACAAATGATAACATATGGAAAAGTTCAATAACCGATATGGGCACCAGTACCATTTTGGTCAGCCTGAAAACAGTAAGATAGAGTTAGTAGGAGGCCACCTTTGCTGGCCAGATACACCCAAAAAGATCTTATGGACCACAGGGTCAAATAAAGCAAATACATGGTGGATATCTCTTCTCTCTCTCTCTCTCTCTCTCTCTCTCTCTCTCTCTCTCTCTCTCTCTCTCTCTCTCTCTCTCTCTCTCTCTCTCTCTCTCTCTCTCTCTCTCTCTCTCTCTCTCTCTCTCTCTCTCTCTCTCAAACACACACACACACACACACACACACACACACACACACACACACACACACACACACACACACACACACACACACACACACACACACACACACAAACATTTTAAGAGAAACTATACATATGACTTACACTGCACTTGCGATGCCTGGTGCAATTTCAAATCTAATACGTCTAAGATGTGCTAATAGATTCCCCAATGACATCCTTCAAATCCTCATGCATCATTCAAGAGCATGTCTTGAATAATATGTGACTGAGAGTGAGGGGGAAACAGAGAGAGCTTAAATTAATATGTTCATACGTTTTTGACAGGCACAAATACTGCAATTACGTATAATTCTTTCTGAGATGTTTGTCTTGAAAGCTCGAAACCCTGCAACTTCAGAAATCAAAATGAATAAAAAGGGCAAACCAAACCAAATTACTAAAACAGCCATAAAAAACATTATACATTCATACAGCATGTAACACTGCAGAAACAATCAGTAGACTACTGTATGCTCTGAAACACAGTCAGTGTAGCAATTACGCTGTCGAAACTAACTTTAAAAAGCGTTTTGCACATTACATTTTTGACTTTATAATAAAACAGAGGTGGCATACGGTGAATCTCAACTTTATTACTATGTGGTAATTGCCTATTTCATCAGGCTGGGTGACATAGTAGGCGTAGTTCTCTTACCAACACACAGCAACTCAGAGAGTCTCTATTTTTACTTGACATTTATAATAAAAATGTCATTTTGGCAATTAGACACACACAAACAGGCACACAGAGTCACTAATCCTCCCATATGTTGCCATTGTCTTCCATGCATGGTAATGAATTGTCCCATATGAGACAAATAAAACTCCTTGTATTCTTGTATGTTAATACATGCTGGCACTCATGGGCAGTTCTCAAAGGTTATCAAGACATCGGTGGTGTAGTAAGTAGCATTGGAGTAGAAGTACATTCATGATGGACACACAACACTAGTACATGATATTACACCAGCTATTCGACTGTAACTAATGACAGTATAAAACCTGGACCTGGACTTTTTTATTTTAATTGTCTAATTACAAACCATGCAAATGCTACCATGGTCATTAGTTTCTGTATATGCCATGTCATGTGCATAATGAATTGCACATTTATTCTGCCATTTTTCTGAAACTTTCAAGAACTGACCATGCTTTACATAGCCAACTTCAATGCTTGAACATTTATATAGACACTGGAAAAAGAATAATTCGGTGTTCATTGCCTCACCCTACATAATATCCCCCCCCAACCCCCCTCCCACCAAAGGGTCAGTTGTCCCGAGCCCAGGGAGAGGGAGGGCCCAGAATTGGGGTCTCTGCTCACCTCCATCCAGGCTCCGTGACAGTAGGTAGCGCTTGCTGGTGGAGCGTTCGAAGTGGGGCGCGGGCCTGTCGATCAGGGCGCTGGCCTGCCTCGTCTGGGCCTGAGTGCGCCCACTGTAGCGGAACTTGGATCCCATCACCAGGAAACCTTTAGGGGGAGGCTCAGGGGAGACCAGTCTGCAAGGAGGGAGGGAGGGAAGAGAGAAGACATGAGACAGCTGTCATAACATTTTATACGTAAGATTAACATTGTCATGACACCTCATCAAAAAACAAAAAAGGCTTGATAAGACTGACATTATCGGTCTGATATAAAAAAACAGATTTAATAAAATAAGAGTTTGGGTTTGGAAATTTATCATGAGACTGTCATAACATTTTGTAAGTCAGGTAAAGGTTGTCATGACACCTCATTAAAACACAAAAGGCTTGATAAAACTGACATTATTCGTCATATATTTTTTTAAAACAAAGATTTCATAAAATAAGAGTTTGTGTTTGGACATTTAGGAAGCTCAGGGAACAGTAGGCTAGTTGCTAGTGGGAGAGGAAGGTAGCCATCATGAGACAGCTGTCATAACACTTTGTAAGTCAGGTAGAGGTTGTCATGACACCTCATTAATACACAAAAGGCTTGATAAGACTGACATTATCAGTCTTTTTTTTTAAATGGAGAGTTCTGAAACTAAAAATTTGGGTGGAGGCTCAAGGGACACTGGTCTCGAGGGAGAGGAAGGTAAACGGCATGAGACAGCTGTCATAACACTTCAGAAGTCAGGTACACCTTGACATGACACCTCATGAAAATACAAAAGTCAGGCTGATATTATTCCTACTATTTAAAAAAAAAAAAAAGCGAAAAAATACATTTCTTAAAATAAGAATTTGGGGCACTAGTCTGACGGGAAGGGGAGAGGGTGCAGATGAGTCAGACCTTCAAAGACCTCGGATTTATATTGGAATTGGACTGGCACTGGAATGGTGATTTTGTTATATCATACTAAATGGTGATTCATTGATGGCTTAATTCGTAGATTGATTGATTAATAAGACCACTAACTAGAAAAATATCTCGGTGGATATCTTGGTTCATTTTTGCATTGATAACCATCAGAGTGTAGACTGATGGTAAAGCAATAAAGACATGTATATTGTGCATAATCAACGATTATAAATATGCTAATTAAAAAAATATGAAAAAAGAGTTCATATTACACATGCTGTCATGTTGTACCCATTACAGAGTGACCAATCCATCACTGTACCCGTGACACGGAGAGGAGGAAGGGGATGTGAAAACAGAGTTGAAGAAGGTTATTCCACATTAAATGTTGAGCGAGAGGTGAACATAGTAAGGATTTGCCAACATGAGTCATTTTCCAAAATCCACTCAACAAAAGTGGGTGAATTTAGCCGGTGAAAGTATTTGGAAGTGTTTGGCCAAAAGTGAAGTGGCGAGTTGGGGATTTAGGGAAGCATATCCAAACCCGTGACTTCTTGCTGACTTCTCCAAATTGGATTTGTTTTGGGGGCTGAAGGGAAGGGCATGAGGGGACAACTCTTTGCTGCAACAGAGAGAATCTTCAAAACAACTTTTTTCTCCATACGGTAATCTTCTTGGCGCAGTGAGCCGGCATGCGAAACACGACTTGGAAAAACAGCAATCAAATGGCGCTATGGTAGGATACATGCGAAAATATGAGCAAATGTTGTTTATTCATCTCACTTCTTTTTGGACATGAATTAATTCATTTTATTTTAACATACTGTGTGTGTGTGTGTGTGTGTGTGTGTGTGTGTGTGTGTGTGTGTGTGTGTGTGTGTGTGTGTGTGTGTGTGTGTGTGTGTGTGTGTGTGTGTGTGTGTGTGTGTGTGTGTGTGTGTGTGTGTGTGCGTGCGTGCGTGCATGCGTGCGTGTATGTATGTGTGTATATTTGCATGCTAATATATGTATTAGTATGTCTGTCTAAATCTGTGAGTATGCGTGTGTACCTGTATGGAGGATTAACCAGATCTTATGACACAGACAAACTCTTCCTGAATGCTAATGGAGTGTGCTCCTGTGCGTCTGCGTGCCCCTGCCCCTTAGCACCTCCTGTGAGTACCTCCTCTGAGCTCCTTGTAATCTCCGTGCCTCGTCTCCCTGGCCTCCCCACCTCACCTTCAGCATCTCCCTCTCAGGGTGCACGAGGATTAGGTGCTAAATGCATTTGTCTCGGCGGGTGTTTGAAATGTCAAGTAGTTGTGTCGGTATGTGTTTATCCAAAGAAGTGCCGGTGAATGCAAAGAAAACCTATGGGGTCTGCTGCTGCACAGGATTGATGCATTGTTGTTAATAAACAGGGAAATACTGCAACCTTTGCACTGGTATTGTCCATACAATATACTGTAGGTTGTGTCGGCAGATTTTTTTGGACCACAGAATAAATACATAGATACTCAGGTGTGTTTAGGTGTGTTTGTTATTTGTTATTTCTTTCAAACATTTCATGATCCATTATATTTGACATTGATGTAACAATATATATAAATACAAATTGTTTAATATTATTAGCAGCTATAGCCTACTTAATTGCTTGACAGTGACTCAGAGTTACTTGTTTGTCTTGGAAAAAATACTTGTATTTAATGCAAGTATGTATGAAGCCAAAGCACACACGATGCAGTAAATAACAAAGAGATAAAAGCAGGAAGGAGAGAAATAGCCAAAAAAGACAAAAGAAAATGTAGACCTACCTGAAGAAGGTGTGATGCTCAATGCAGACCTTCCAGAGTCTCTTGGCGGCTCTGTGGTTGGGCAGCTTGAAGCCAATCGTGCTCTCAAACTGCTCGTACTGAAAGAAAAGAAGAACACGGGTATAGGCCACAGTTAAAAGGCCTCAGTATAGACAGGTTTCCCGTTTACAAACATTCACGCTGAGGAGGGGCAACGCTAACCAGTGACAACAGTGAGTGACAACAGTTTCCAAACGATCAGAGGTTGCAGAGAGACCCCTAGCTACACAAACAGACAGGAATGTTTGTAAACAGGAAACCTATGTTTGCGTGGTGCCCGTGGTCTTAAAATCTACACAATCATAAAAAAATGCCATTTACTGTAAGTGACCTTGGGGTGTGAATGTTTTTCATCCCAGGGTACCAACAGTTGATACAAATGTGAATATGTCTCTAGCAGCATGTAAAGTCAGGTTTTCTGACATCAGAAGGTTTATTTTGCCACAAAGCGGCTCTTTCAGCTTAAAACTACATGTGGGGAATTCTGACAGCAGGCCACGAAAGTTTCACTTCAAAAGCATCAGCTAGCAAAGAAACATTTTCTGCTGAGAATCTGAGATTCCAAACGATCCTTGTTGTGTGTCTAAGGGGCTAACACAAAATATTCTGGGGCTGTTCAAAAATGTTTGAAAATAGACTAAGTTGCTGGCACTCTACCACCAAAATTCCAAACACAGCATGCGTTAAAAGGTTTCGTCTACAAACTTCTCATACTAAGAGAAAAAGATAAGACTGATCTAGGCCACCGTTAGAAAGGATTTTCTACAAACTTTACAAATTACCGACCCTTTCCATCAAGACATCGTCTAGTCTAGTTAGCAAAAGTGTACTCCACAGTAGGTGTGCCTTTCAGACAGACCCACTCACTGCCTGAATCCACTGACACACGACACGCACAAGAAAATCTGAAGTACCACTGGCAAATAGAGGTGGAAGTGCTTTTAGCCATCTAAGAAAGGCACAAAAGTTGAATAGGCGGTGGGTCCTCCTAATTCTCTCTCTCTCTCTCTCTCTCTCTCTCTCTCTCTCTCTCTCTCTCTCTCTCTCTCTCTCTCTCTCTCTCTCTCTCTCTCTCTCTCTCTCTCCCTTTCTCTCTCTCGTATAGCTCGCTGGACAGAGACGTTATTGATGGACTCCCTGATAGGATTACACTGAATGCCAACTCTCTGCCCATCACTCTGGGCCCTTTTCTCAGCTCCAACAAATTAGGGTCTTTCACTGCCTCTTTCACAGCACTTACCCACTTATACATTTCTCTGATGAAAGATTTTTTTTTGCACGCACGCGTCCGTGCGTGTGTCCGTGCGTGTGTCCGTGCGTGTGTGTGTGTGTGTGTGCATGCGCATGCCCGTGCATGTGCTTTGTGTGCGTGTGTGTGTGTGTGGTTTGTGTGTGTGCATGCGTGTGCATGTATATGTCTACCCTTTTTAAGATAGACTGAAATCCATTATCTTTCCCTCAGTGTAGAGTGTGTTTGTGAAACCTGTGACCGTAGTCAGAACAAATGAGCTAATGTAGGGAGGTATCGCCACCTTTCTTTGAGGAGCTAAATCAGTGGTTCTCAACCTTTTTTGAACAAACGCCCCCTTGACCTAATCACAAGCCTCCAAACGCTCCCTTGACCTCATCATAAGACTGACAACGCCCCCCTTAGTGTTAAAAAAAAGAAATGGACTAATGCCTCCTAAAGGGAATTAAGCACCGCCCCCTCTCAGCTGTATCCTTCTCAATGCCACCCTAGAGCTCCCAAACGCCCACTGGGGGGCTGTACCGCCCACGTTGACAAACGCTAAGCTAAATGGTCAGCAAAAGTCATAAGCAGAGAGCTCAGCAGCAGCCTTTCAGATCCAGCAAATTCCTGATTTCCCACTGAACTGAACTCAAGATCGGTAAAAGGATACGCATTGACCTTTCCATTCTCAGTGGGCTGTAACCAGATTAGGTGAGTTTGGAGAAGCAAGAGTGTCTCCTACAAGTTCTCAAATTGTGTTTCCAACAATTGGGGAGACAAAAGATGAAATCCACTTGGTATTACTTCAAAAGTAGGGAGTAGTGGACATTTTTGATAGGATTAGAGTGATGGTATAGGGATACGAATCAACTCAGGCCTGTTTTTACTGCATGGTATACTTTCATAGTATCTCTTTGCATGCAATGAATAAAATCCTTGTATTTGAATTTGTGGTCACGATTGGGGGCTTGCTTATTCATGGCATGGCTGCTCTAAATGCTGAACCTCCCGCCCCACTCCCCTGAATTTACTTTTCTATTCTGTGTTCTCCCACTGACTCCTATTCTGCCATGGAGTGGCAAGCGATCAAGCCAGCTACCCAGCAGAGAGTGGACACTAAGGAGAAAAAGAGGAGAGGGCATGAAAAAGGCATCTCGAAGAACAACCAGAAGGGACAAACATGGAGCGTGGTCATTGGTCTACACTCTTCCCAAAACACGCACACACGCACACACACACACACACGCACCCGCACGCACACACACACACACACACACACACACACACACACACACACACACACACACACACACACACACACACACACACACACACACACACACACACACACACACACACACACACACACACACACGCACACACACACACACACACGCACACGCACACACCCTGACCCCCCACCCCATTCCGGGCCTGTTCACAGCTGCGCCTGCAGTGCTGAGGAAGCGCTGGTGGCGCTGAAAAGAGTCTCTTTCATGGCCTGTCTCTGTGAGAGCTTTGTGGCCAGCAGTGAGCTGTCAGAGTGGATCCGGTCTGGCTGTAGCGGTGCAGTGCTGTGGCCCAGCGCAGCAGTGTAGCTCAGCCCAGTGCAGTGCAGCAAAGGGCACTCGCCCTGACCCACAGACTGCCCACGAGCCCTCTGGCAGAGAAGCCCACATCTCCCTCTACAATCCATCTCCATCCATTTCCTTCTGAGCGGTTGGGTAATATGGCAGAAAGGGATGGAGGAAAGGAGTGATGAATAGAGGAAAAGTTGGTGTGTGTGTGTGTGTGCGTGCGTACGTGTGTGAATGCGTGCGTGTATGCGTATGTGTGTGAGTGTCTGTGTGCACGCGCACAGTTACAGATAAGGGTGAGTGTGTATGTGTGTGTGTGTGTGTGTGTGTGTGTGTGTGTGTGTGTGTGTGTGTGTGTGTGTGTGTGTGTGTGTGTGTGTGTGTGTGTGTGTGTGTGTGTGTGTGTGTGTGTGTGTGTGTGCACACGCGCGTGCATGTGTGAAAGAGGGGGAGGGGGGCAAGGAAAAGGAGAGAGAAAGAGAGAGCGACACAAAACCTGCAAGAGATTTGCAGCGCCCAACGGTGAACAATGCACCTAAACAATTACATCTTAACTAGCCCAGTAACAAGGTCCATTGTTTTAGAATAAAGGATGAAAAACTTTTTCACTGAGTACACTTCCTGACAGTTCCTTGACAGTCCCCCCCCTCTCTCTCTATCTCGTAATTAACTTGTATTCATTGAATTCCACAGTCACTCATTTCAGAGAAAAGTTTTATTTTCTTTTTGCTGAGTCAGCGCAGATCAGAGCCAAAAACATGGATGAATGGACAGACAGACAGACGAGTAAGACGGATGCCTCAAAACAGACAAACGTGCTGTTTCCTTCCCCTATTACCTCTCCGGGGCGGATCTTGATGTAGAAGTTGCTCCTCTTGTAGGAGATCTTGAGGATCTTGGGCCAGGCGAACCTGTTGATGCGCAGCCGGTCGCGGTAGATCAGCAGCCCATTGGCACACACACCCAGCATGATGTCAATCCCCTCAGAGTCCTAGGACAACCCACACGCACGGACGCATGCACACATGCACGCACACATGCATGCGCACGCACCCAAACGCATGCATGCACGCACGCACACACACATGCATACACACATACACACACACACACACACACGCACGCACGCACACACACACACACACACACACACACACACACATGCGCACGCGCACACACACACACACACACACACACACACACACACACACACACACACACACACACACACACACACACACACACACACACACACACACACACGACAAACAGAAAATAGGTTACATTTCTTTCCAGCATGATGCCAAGTCAATCCCCTCGGACTCCTGACAGAAAACACAAGCACAATCTTCAAGAGTAACTACACATTCATCCCAAACTCATACACACAGACTCCGATGTATACAGAGAATACAACAAAAGCGTTACATTATCTGGTACATTATCATGTTGGAAGAGGAAGAAGCCCGCTCTAAACTGTTCCCACAAGGTTGGGAGCATGGTATTGTCCAATTTGTTTTGATGTCCTAAAGCTGTAATGGATGCAAAAGCTAGACCGACATACTGAACCCTATGGGTTATGAATGGTATGGTTCTTAAGTTCATATGTGAGTCAAGGCAGGTTTGCGAACACTTTGTAGTGTACTTGCGCTTTATAGTGTACTTGCACCGTACCATAGGGTTTGTTAGGGTCAGGGTTTGGTATCTACAGGGTAAGTACAGAATATTATATGTTGATACATGTAGTTACACAAACGGGAAAATAGTGTTAAAGGGACACTGTGTGAGATTTTTAGTTGTTTATTTCCAGAAATCATGCTTCCCATTCACTAATGTTACCTTTTTCATGAATACTTACCACCAGCATCAAATTCTAAGTATTCATTATGACTGGAAAAATTGCACTTTTCATACATGAAAAGGGGGATCTTCTCCATGGTCCGCCATTTTGAATTTCCAAAAATAGCCATTTTTAGCTGCAAAAATGACTCTACTTGGACCGTACTAGAAAATTATTGTTTATTACTCAGCAAACTTTCATGTAAATATCAAATTTGGCAATAGCCAACCCAGTTTCAATGAGCAGCATAGTTGCAGTACCTCTTTTGACCATTTCCTGCACAGTGTCCCTTTAAGAAGAAATAATACAAGCCGAGAAAGCCACGGATGAGTAACAGTCTGACTTTTGAAACACAGCACAAGGAAACTCTCCACTGTCCTGTGTTTTATTGTACCGCTTCAGGGCGAGTTTTGTTGTTTCATATGTTGGTGTGATTTAGTGTTGGCTTTTTTCATTACTTCTCCAGTGGCTTTGTTCTTTTTTTCCCCTTTGGTTCTCTGTTCTTTATTTTTCTTTTTTTCTTCTACTTAAACAACTCAGTTTCTCCCTCCTGGTCTGCTTTCCGCCTCTCTCTTAAAAGTACTGTGAAGTAGGTGCATGTGTTTATCGCTGAAGAATGCTTTTGTTTGCCTTTGGGCTTTGTTCAAATAAATGCAAATAAAAGGAATAATGATGGGGTTTTTCACACTCACACAGTGACTTTAATACTGTACATGTACACGAAGGTGCTGCTCACACAAACACACAGACACACACTGCATTAGTTATTCCAATAGTTACATATGTGTTGCGACATCCATGTTGTGTAACTTTGCATGGTGAAGGTGTTCTCCGTATGCACGCACACACGCATAAATGCTCACATGCACGCACACACGGGTCAAAGACAGGTTTTTGGGCTCAAACGTCAGGTAGCACAACGACATGAAATGCCCAAAAATGAATTAGTAATTGGTGGTTGATATGCTGCAATGAATAATGCTTCTTATTTAGTCCACTAACTTAAAAACCAGTGGCACTGGCTGTCGTTGCGCTGCCCTGACGTGTGCTACTCCTGAAACGTCACTGACCCACACGCACACACACACACACTGCATATACACTGTATTTCATGTTGAGTACCTTGGCATGGTGGAGGTCTACTCCATACATGGACAGCTTCTTGGCGTTCTCCAGAAAGTTCATCTCAGCCTCTGCAGGAGTCATCCCCCTGCTCAAAAGCCACATGATCAAACATATACACTGGTACCCCATCATATCTTACACACTTCAGAAGGACATCATGCTGTTACTGTAGATTACACCAGTGGTTCTTAACCTGTGGTGCGGGCACCCCCTGGGGGTGCGCCAGAGATTGCAGGGGGTCCGCAAAATGTTGTCTGCGTTAAGGTTTTGACCAAATTCTGTTTGCAAACATTATAATTAGGCCAAATCAAAACCAAATTAAAACGTGTTTTTGTAAAGTCGTTAAGTTATTGATTAATGTCTCCAACGAGAATCATTGTAATTAATCACTTTCATCCATTTTTAGTGTGTATATACCTGGATAAGTTGGGATTGGGGGGTGCACGGTTTATATTAGACACAGGTAAAGGGGTGCTAAGAAAAAAAAGGTTAAGAACTTACACAGTTCAGTAGGACAGATCTGTTGGTAACCCATTATACTGTGGGTTTCACACTTCAGAGGGGCAGGAGATCATGCCGGGAACAGCAAGGTCATAACAGTAAATCATCACGGGTGGCAGTAGTTATATGTAATAGTTGAAAATGACGGATTCTATTTCCTTCCTCTATTTCCTTTTGATAGGCTATGTTCGATATTGAAAAATACCAACAAACTTAGAATATTTTTAGTGACTTGAACGTTATAGCTGGGGCATTAATGAATGCTTTCAAAGTCAGTGTTTCAAGTCAAATCCCCTCAAATCACCAACCTGCCTCAAATAATCACACAATTTAAGCTATTTAAGCCAATGTGCTGCTGCAAATCTACAGTATAACAATACATAGAGCACCAATTTTCCTTCATACGTCTCTGCTGTGGCTCAGTCAGGCTAATGACCCAAACATGGGCAAATAGCTCTTTACACACAGACAAAAATGCTACAAGGGGGAATTTATGTGGCAATAGCTCCAAACCATGGCTAAACAAAGGTAAATAACTGCCTCGAGTCAAAGCAGCCGTGTGCTTATCTATGATGTATTATCAGCGCTGAGTCACTTGAGCAATCGTGCCTGGTTCGTCCCTGAGGTAAACACACTTTGTTTAGAGGACCATTTATTGTAAATATGGTCGTAAATTCTGTTCACAGTTAAAGTTGTTCTGGCATAACTGAAGTGTTCTCGGTGGCACTGTCCTAGTTAAACCTTTTTTAAAATTTCCCTTTAGTGTAGCATTACATTTAAAGTCCGTCCATGGGGACAATTTTGCGACCTAATCACAAATAAATTAGTTTTTGGATCTTTGTTTTGGATTTTGGATTTGGATCATGTTCATTTCTACCATATGGTCCATAAACATCCTTGATAGTGAGCTAGCACAAAATAACATTTTAATTGGTGTGCAGTGTCAGAACAAAAGTAAAAACACAAAGAAAAGCACAAGGCCTTCTGTTGTGGCTGAGAACAGATTTAGCAACACATTTCCAGTTGTTAGTCATGCTAATTTCTGAACCCATTAAGATTACTTTTAGATCTCTGCTGTCTCATTTCCGGGAAATAAAGATCAAAACCGGCATGAAGTTGATAGGACAGAAATTAAAGATAAAATGTATGAGCATGAGAAAATGGTCACATGTTCCCAGTGGAACAAAAAGGGCATTCTGTATACTACTGCTACTACAACAACAACAACTACTACTACACCTACTACTACTAATACTACTACTAATAATAATACAATATAATATCATTTAGAATTTCTCTTTCCTTTGATGTGGCAGCCCATTTCTTCAAAAAATATTTACAGTATTTACATTATTATTAAACCCATTTATACAGACAGAAGCCTTAATCATGTTTGGAATGGAAACTTGGGAAAAGATGGAACCTTATTTGACACATCACTGATCCATTACTTAGCCTTATCTTTAAACTTCAAAGCAGTCAGGTACAGCCAGCATTCAAGGTACACCCTACTTGTGATGTAGTCTGCTGTTACACATTTGTCTACTATCTTCAGAGCCGATTTTACCATTAGGCCAATTAGGCAATTGGCACCAACAAATCCACCTCAGTAGGGCGCCAACAGTCAGCTCCTCTATGGTGGTTTTCAGGCCGACCAGAACAGAGCTGGTGCCGGCACCACTTACGCAGTGATGAGGTCCTTATCTGCGAACTGCCCATGTTCATACCGGGCTCTGAACTTGTTCCCCACGTGTGTTACCTGGGTGAACCTGCTGACGCCCACGCTGTCGTCGCAGTTCGCGGAGAAAAATCAAGTATTTTGCGGTTCGCATTGCGAACCAACATTCCGGTTCGCGAACACTAAGATCTGTGGCGTGAACACTGCCAGACGGTTTGCAATTGGGGGCAGGAACGAGCACCGGTGCGGTTTTTAGTCGGCCAGAATGCGCCATATGGTAAACACCACCCAAAGGAATTCAAGAGGGTCCCATGCCTATATTTTACCTATGGAGGGCCCCCAAATGGCCCCTGAAGCGCTTGTTTTTATTGAGCATCATCCTCCCCATCAAGCATATAGAGGAAGAGTGCACCACTGCTACTTTACAGTCAACACAGTGCTCTTCCTCTTTATGTAAATTTTTTTTTTGTTTCTCACCTGTAGTTTTTATGGAGCTCCATGACGCGGTCCTCCAGCTCGCGCGTCTGGTTGGGGGCGAAGCGGAAGTCGCTGACGTAGTTGGCAATGTGCTCGTCATGGTCGTAGTCCCCCAGCTCCGCCTGGATGGTGTAGGAGCCCAGCAGGGCGTGCGTCACGAAGGAGCAAGGCAGCCTCCCCGACAGGATGTCGTCCCTCAGCTGCAGACACAGGTAGTACCTTCATGGAGGAACAAAGAAAGTCAGAGGGTTAGAACAATAACAAACACTGTTGAATCAAAGCAGGCTACCTGGCTGCCACTCTATAACCAATTTCAAATATGGGTCCAATTATTGTACCTCAAAAACTGAAAAAGTTGAAGTGTGAAAATTGTCTGGTCAACATTGGAGTCCATTAGATTTTCAAACTTCTGGAGCCTTAAAGTCTGCTTCCGTGGTCAGCCGCAGCCACAATAGGGATAAAAAACAGAAAGGAAGTTTTCTGTAATACATCCCCCGGCTTCATTACTTTGACTGGAAGGTTGCCCTTTGGTTAGAACAGTGGAGAATAGGGTCAACAAGGTCATCTGACCTATGTCTATGAAAAAAAGGTTTGCACACTACGTAGAGTTCTCTTCTGATGGTCTTTTTTTGTTTATTTTCTCATTTGGCAGGATGGCCTTTTGACCTCAAGGTCTTCCACGGATTCTATGAAAAGAGAATACTAAGGAGTGTGCTAACCTTTTTGTCCATAAACACTTTATTGTTCAGCACCTGGCTTGTGCACAAGGACAACATCACCTTGAAAACCCTTCAAAAAAATAACAACTGATAATTCTTTTAGGACACATTGAATGATGACTGTGAATGATAATGTGCTATATAAATACATTGATTGATTGATTGATAGATAGATAGATAGATTGATTGATTGATTGATTGATTGATTGATTGAAAAGGGAAACCAGTTTCTGACACCTCACGGTGGTGCAAAGCATCGCTGCACACAGTTCAACGTAATATCTACATATGGGGAGGTAATGGGGATAAATGGAGAGCAAGAAATAGAGTTAAAACAGTACTGTTAACACTGGAAATTGAAAATGGAGGAATAGGGGAGATATGGGATATAGTAGAGATAGTGGAGTTTGAAAAGAAGAGTGTTAGTGATAGGGACATAGATGGTGAGAAAGTCAGACACAAAGTCATGGCGAAATGAAAAAGATTAAGGAAAAAGGAAAAGATTGAAAAAATGAAGATAACAGTATGTGACCAGACCAGAAAAAATAGTTCAAGTGAGGTAACACAAAAGCGAGAAACGGTAGCTGACAACTATTGTGAGTGAGTGTGCCACAAAAAAGACACAGCGGTAAAGATAACAATAAAGTAAAAAAAAGAGAATGCTCACTGAGGTGATCAAAGGGGAAAAAACAACAATGATAATTACACAGCCAATTTTCCTCCTAGGTGCTTCCCTAACTCAAGCCAATCAACTGTGATAATGAAACAGCTCAGAGAAAGTAAACAAAGGGGCGTGTAAGCACGGTTAGATGCCAACAAAGCAGAGAGGTGAAGTGGCCTCTTCCTGAACACTAGCTGCACCACACTACACTCCATCAAACGTGTTTACTTCGTCTAGGCACTGCCATAGAATATATGTACAAAACAGTACTGCTTGACAAACATGGTTAGATTGGCCATAGGACATAAAAGGCATTTTCCTGGTGGACTTGATGATTTTGGCCCGGCCCTCAACTCAATGTAATGGTCAACATGTCGCAACAACAGATCTCTCAGAGTCAGATTTAAATATCAGTTGGGGCTGTTGTCAAAATGGCTCATATTAGATGACTGAAAATGTTGCCACAGGCTTCATTGCCTCTCTCAGTGCCTGGCAGAGTGGTCTTGGTTTAAAATCCCTGGTCTTATTTTATGTCCCAGTCTAGCACTGCTCGACAAAGGCAATGTGCAGTCACTACACACTGAGAAAGGAACTTTCAAGGTCTACTCAGTCAAACAGGTTCTTGGCATAATGACAGACATTCATCATGGGGAGAAGCATGGGGAAATGTTGACACTCTAAAGCAAATTTTGATTTAAAAAAAAAAAAAAAAAAAAAAAAAAAGTACAGTAGTCATCATCTTTTAGCCTGTAGAGTTGACCCTAAAAGGAATGCGGTATAGTGAAACCAGAATAAGTAGCTAAACCATGGCTAAGTTCTACTACACCAAAATACATCTCCTTAACCCAAAAAGTAAATGTAAATATAAAGGTGTTTCTTTTATGAGTTGATTAAAGGCTTGCTCTGAGTTAACCTGAATCTCTGAATTAACCTGCACCGACAATTGTGCCGTCCATACACGTTTCCCAGGTAGCAATGCTTCATTAAGAATGCATCCTTCATGATGCCTGCTGCTGGCCTCTGTTCAACATACCTGGTGATGTCTTCTATGAGCTGGGCCGGGTCTGGGGGGTAGAATTTAACCGCAAAGGAAAACTGCCAACATGAGGCTGCAGAGAAAGGAACCAGACAAGGAGACAGTCAGACAGGCGATCGAACAGCTAACCAGTCAACCATAGAGGCAGATTGCCAGACAGACTGACAGCCTGACAGCCAGACCAACAGACGGATAGTAAGACAGACAGACAGACTACTGCTGGCAGAGGGCTGCTATAGCTGTGGAGGCTTCTATAGCAGTGGAATCACATGACATGGAGACAGACAGACAGACAGACAGACAGACAGACAGACAGACAGACAGACAGACAGACAGACAGACAGACAAACAAACAGACAGACGGGCAGGCAGGCAGGTAGACAGACAGACAGACAGACAAACAGACAGACAGATAGCGTGCGGTTTTGGGACTGTTGTAGTGGTGCTGCAGAGAAGTTATTTCACACTCAGGCAGTCCAACAAACAGACAGACAAACAGACTGGAAGGTTGAAAGACATACAGACAGGCAGGCAGAAAGACAGACAGACAGATAGACAGTCATACAGACAAACAGACAGACAGGCAGGCAGAAAGACAGACAGCCAGACAGACAGAGGCAGGTAGACCGTGTGTGGTTATGGGGCTGCTGTAATGGAGTAGTGCTGTGCTGGAGGCACCTGGCACCCAGTGAAACGGTCTGGTGGGAGATTCATGGGTGTGGGAGCGCTGTGGCTCCTTATTGCTGGAGAAGGTCACTCCAAATGAGAATTTTTTTTACACGTAACACAAACACGCGCACATGCACACACACACGCACGCACACACACACGCACGCACGCACGCACGCACACACACACAGCAGACCAGCACAGAGAAACACAAAAATACACACACACACACACACACACACACACACACACACACACACACACACACACACACACACACACACACACACACACACACACACACACAAACACACACACACACACACACACACACACACACACACACACACACACACACACACACACACACACACACATACAGCAGACCAGCACACACAATTTTTAATGACACTCTCCCGGTCACTCTTGTATAATCTCCAGACGTACACATAAAATATGTCTTTTTATTGCATCACCTGCTTGTTTTGTGAGGAGCCATGTGTGATTTTGAAAGGGACGCCAGCTGTGTGTGTGTGTGTGTGTGTGTGTGTGTGTGTGTGTGTGTGTGTGTGTGTGTGTGTGTGTGTGTGTGTGTGTGTGTGTGTGTGTGTGTGTGTGTGTGTATGTGTGTGCGTGCGCGTGCTGCTCGCACGTGCGTGTATGGGTGTGTGCGCGAGCGTGTGTGTGTGTGTGTGTGTGTTGTGTTCTCATCAACAAAACAGACAAGGAGAGCGGCGTGCAGTTTAGGGAACTTTATCGGTTACTTGAAAGATTCAAACTGATACAGCATTCATTCCTAAATCTATACATTGTATCACTACGCGCAGTGCGCGGCTAATTACTGCTGTATTATTACTCAGAAAGTAGTTCCTTTGAACATAACAACTCCTCCCTTCTAGCTTTGAAGTACACTAGAGAAGCTAAACACTATACTCCATATTATTTTTCTGTGTTCTTCTTAAGTAATAAAACAAGGTTTCAAATTAAAGTCTCTGTGATTACTCTAAATAAACATTATCAATTTAACTCAGTTATCCTTTAAGCTATAGTTCTAATCTCTGTGGAGGGTGACGCTCTCGTTCAGGATAGCGCCTTTCAGGTACATCCGGAACAGGTCTGGGAGAAGCAGCTGGGCTATCAGTCGCTGGAGCAGGCTCTGCATTCAGTTCATCTGGTGGTTCATCCGGTGGTTCACCTGGTGTGAACGATGTGAAGTCCTCACAACTGTCTGCACAGTCTGCATCACGGCATTGGTCATTTCTGGTGGAGTGACGGGTACTAGAGTCCAGTAACTGATCCACATGTCTGCGCCAGATCAGTCCAGGTGGTACTCTTACAGTGTAAGTAAGTGGACCCGTTTTGGAAACTATTTCACCAGTTTGCCACTTCTTATTCCCATGACGGTAATCTCTGGCAATTACAGACTGACCCTCGTGGAAGGTTCTCACGGGTGATTGCTTTTTCATCAGACTGCTTTGTTTCTTTGAGACGTCCCTGTGCAGGTCTGGTTTTAGGAGGTCCAGGCGTGATCTTAAGGATCTTCCCATGAACAGCACGGACGGTGTCTGACCTGTGGTGGAATGTTCTGTGTTGCGGTAAGACAACAGGAAGTTGGACAGTTTCTCTGATATGGACAATTTGGAGTTCGCCATGGCTTTCATGGAGTGTTTGAAGGTCTGGACGAATCTCTCGGCAAGTCCATTTGTTGCAGGGTGAAATGGCACGGTGGTAATGTGTTTAATTCCGTTTCGTTTCATGAACATCTGGAATTCCTCTGAGGTAAACTGGCTACCGTTGTCGCTGACTAGCTGCTGCGGCAGTCCAGTACGGGCAAACAGAGTACGAAGTGCTTCAATTGTCCCTGTTGATGTTGCACTCTTCACAGGGAACACTTCAGGCCATTTAGAGTATGCATCGACGACCACTAGGAACATTCTGTCCAGAAAGGGACCTGCGTAGTCGATGTGAACTCTCTGCCACACAGTTGAAGGCCACTCCCAGGTGTGTGGTGGAGCCACCTGTGGTTGACGCTGATTTTGCAGGCATCCTAGGCATGACTTTGAGATGTCTTCAATCTGATGGTCAATGCCAGGCCACCAGACATGGCTTCTGGCCAGGCTCTTCATTTTAACTACACCTTGATGTCCATCGTGAAGAGACTCTAGCACTCTGTCCCGAAGCTTTGGTGGTATGATGACTCTGGTGCCCCACATTACACAGCCTTGGCATACGGACAACTGTTCTCTGCGGTTTGCGTAGTCAGGTAGGTCGGCATTACCCTTGTGAGGCCACCCCTTCACCGTCAAGTCGTAGACTCTCACCATTGTCGGGTCACGACCCGTTTCCCTCTTCACCTCTAGAAAAGTGACAGGCAGATTGTCCATCTGCGTCATGTGGAAAAGTTCAGCTGGATCTGAAAACACAGACTTGTCACCTGACTCAATGGGAAGGCGAGAAAGGCCATCTGCATTTCCGTGAAGCTTGGTGCCTTTAAACTCGATGGTGTAATCATGAGCACCAAGAAACAATGACCATCTCTGCAGACGTGCCGCCATCATGGTAGGGACGGACTTGCTGGGGCTGAAGATAGCCACTAGAGGCTGATGGTCGGTGATCAGTGTGAAGTGTTTACCGTACAGGTATTGATTAAACTTCTTGACCCCCCAGACTAAGCTCAAACCCTCACGATCAATTTGGGCGTAGTTCTGCTCGGCTTTGTTTAAGGACCTGGAGGCGAAAGCGATAGGCCGTTCAGAGCCATCCTTCATCTTGTGGGAAAGTACAGCGCCAATCCCATATGGCGATGCGTCACAGGCTAAACACAATGGCAATTTGGGGTTGTAGTGCGTTAGCACTTTCTCTGATGTTATCCGTTGCTTTGCTGCCATGAACGCCTGTTCGCAGGACTTCGTCCATCTCCATTCAGTTTTCACTTGCAGCAGACTGTTCAATGGATGCAACACAGTTGCGATGTTCGGCAAGAACTTGGCGTAGTAATTGACAAGGCCCAAAAAGGAGCGAAGCTGACTGACATTCTCGGGCCTGGGTGCCTTCAAGACTGCATCGATCTTATCTTGTGCCTTGTGAAGACCATCCTTGTCGATCTTGTGACCGCAGTACTCAATTGAGTCCTTGAAAAACTCACACTTTTCTTTGTTCACTCTGAGTCCAAAGTCTGAGAGCCTCTTTAAGACTGTCTCAAGGTTGGTCAGATGTGTGTTTTCGTCACTTCCTGTAACAAGGATGTCGTCTAAATAGCACTGAGTGCCAGGGATGTCTTGAAGAACTTGATCTATGGCTCTTTGCCATACAGCAGGGGCCGACGCTATTCCAAAGACCAGCCGGTTATATTGGAACAGCCCCTTGTGGGTGTTAATGGTTAGGTATTTCTTTGAGGATTCTTCCAATTCCATTTGGAGGTAGGCCTGCGCTAGGTCGATCTTAGAAAAATGCTGGCCTCCAGCCAATGAGGCAAAGATATCCTCTATCCGGGGTAGCGGATATTGGTCCGCCTGGAGCACTGGATTTATGCTGACTTTGAAGTCGCCACAGATGCGTAGCGCACCACTCTTCTTTACGACTGGCACGATGGGCGTGGCCCACTCTGACCACTCCACCTTTGACAAAATACCCTGGTCCTCAAGGCGCTTGAGCTCTGCTTCCACCTTTGGGCGCAATGCATAAGGCAGGTTGCGGGCTTTGTGGAATTTTGGTTGTGCATTTTCAGTTA
>NC_085870.1:41009953-41019953 GCF_034702125.1 Engraulis encrasicolus
GAAGAAGAAGAAGAAGAAGAAGAAGAAGAAGAAGAAGAAGAAGAAGAAGAAGAAGAAGAAGAAGAAGAAGAAGAAGAAGAAGAAGGAGGTGCATTAAAAAAGAGAAGCCTATCCCTACAGACACGGTTGATAAAGTGTATTTTCGAGGATAGATGGGGCTGATGCAGTGGGTGTGTTACTAGAGTGGGTGTGGAGGCCACACACAGCAAGACATCTCAATCTCATCCGCTTGGCCCTAAGGTCAGGTAAAGGCGGTGCTATGGCAGTGCTCTGACCACTGATAAAAACCACTTGCTTCCCTCAGTGGGCAGTGTCCCTACGGTACAACTCAGGCGTCTGAGTCGGGAGAGATTAACTTAACTGTGTGTGCTGGACGGACGCACACGCACACGCGCACGCACGCACGCACACACGCACGCACACACACACAATACAGGCACACATACATAAGTGGATACACAGAATGGTAGACACACAAACACACACACACCTACATGTGCACACACACACACCCATGGACATCATGCACCTGCAGGGTTACCCCCCCCCCCCACACACACACACACACACCTTTTGTCATACGCTGTGCCTCAATACAACCTCCGTTTGTTGAAGCACTCAAGAACCTTCTCAAAAACCTTGGAAAATCTAGTCCTGTTTTGTTGTACCATGTGTCACAGCAGCTGTCACAATTACATCACACACATCTTATGCAACCACAAACTGATAAATACTGTCAACTGTACAGTATGTGTATTGTATGGGTAATGTATGTGTACTGTCTATGTCTATACTGTCTATGTCAACATGGGAAAGTAAGAAACGTCATTTCAACTCTCTGTATGACCAGTGCGTGTGCAGTAACAATAAAGCCGACTTGACTTGACAACCACATACAGGCATGTTGTCTCACTTTCAAAGCTCAGTTCAGTTTGTTTCCTCAATCAACGGTTACCAGTTGTCATGAAACCATCCCCAAGAAGACAAACAACCATACACACGCAAATGCATGCACGCACGCACACGCACACGCACACGCACACGCACACACACACACACACACACGCACACACACACACACACACACACACACACACGCACACACACACACACACACACGCACACGCACCAAATACTTGGCGGAGACAAGCGTGAGGAGTACGAGTCCTCCTCCTGATACACCCTGCACACACCAGCTGACAAAAACATGTTCAGTGGAAAGGGGAAGGAAGAGGCAGATCTTGGCTTCTGATGTGATTACAGGAGCACTACAGTACTCCACTACAATTAGCCTGTCCAGCTGAGATTTAACACCAAACAGGAAACACAATTCAGACAAAGGTCTCCCTGACGCGTGGCATGCTTGCAGCAAGAGAGATGGATCTACTACAAAAGCAGACAATCAATGTATGCTTCCGGGAAGCATTTTCTCCCGGAAAAAATGGCACCTGGAGAGAAAGCCGCTTCAAATTACATAGATGCAAATGCATTGTGAGATATACTGCATTTCCACGTAAAATACTAAGAAATATCTATCTGAAGTAATGGGAATCTCTTCAGTTACTTTGGTTTATACCAAATCATGCATTTTTCGGTAACAATTTATTTTAGGGATACATCTATTAGCACTAATACATACAATGTGCCTGTATAAGTAACTTGTAAGGCATTTACAAAGCAAAATCAAACATTTGTTAGGCATGTATTCGCAAATGTCTTGTTCATGCACAATAAGGGATTTATTACCAATTTAACCTTAGTAAGGACCTAGTAGGCCTTAGCGTTTGCTTAGTACATGCCTTACAAGTTACTTATGCAGGCATTAAAGGAACAGACCACCCTTTTTTGATTTTCACAATTTACAGTATTTCCCAGCATTATTCATGAATGTGCATATCATTTTCTACTTACTAGTATAGCTTAGCATAATCACTGGAAGTAACTATCTTTAGCATCAATCCAAAAGTCATCACTGGACAGAATTAAATTTCCGTTTTACACTGTGGTGAATTTTATATTCATTTTAAAATGGTTTATAAGTACATTTGATGCTGTTTTATTTTGTACCATAGACTTGCACTACTATGCCTAATTTGGCTATACTGTTAAACGGGGCAATGGAAACACATAGACAAAAATGATATGCACATTCATGAATAATGCTTGGAAATACTGCAAATATGTGAAAATCAAAAAAGAGTGGTCTGTTCCTTTAACATTGTATGTATTAGTGCTAATAGATGTATCCCTAAACTAAAGTGTTACCCATTTTCCTGTAGTGAAGTTGGCTTAAGGAATTTAAGTTAATTTTAGAGTGGGAGTGAATGACAGCCGGACACCAAAAAACTTGCTTCCCAAAAAACGCCCTAATGAGTGCGTTTACATGCAGTTCAGTATCCCGAATATGAGGCTTATCCCGGTTATGATCATATTCGGGATAAGGTGTTTATATGCGCACAGAACGTTATATCCCAGTCTACATTCTTGGCCGTTATAGAATTCTCTTCAAATGCGTGTAGCCTGGATACCAGCAACAGCGTTCCATGGGAAGCCCCTGTATTCGGGATAAGGTGTATACATGCGTCAGTATCCCGGCTTCTTTCGGAAAACTCCACCTAGCATATCCCGATTTCTCAGTATCCCGAATAAGGGCTTATTCGGGATACTGAAGTGTTTATATGCGCAAACGCAAATTCGGGATACTTAATATCCCGATCATATTCGGGATACTGAACTGCATGTATACGCACTCATTGTCCGGTCTTGGGTATCTACAGTGTATGTCTTTGGGCTGCAGGGATAAAACAGAACCAACCCTGAGGTTTTTTTCCATTTCATTTAATTTCATTGCATTGCATTGCATTTTATTTCTCTCTCTCTCTGTCTCTGTCTCTGTCTCTGTCTCTCTCTCTCTCTCTCTCTCTCTCTCTCTCTCTCTCTCTCTCTCTCTCTCTTTTTCTCTCTCTCTCTCTCTCTCTCTCTCTCTCTCTCTCTCTCTCTCTCTCTCTCTCCCTTCATTAGTATGATAATAGCTCTGAAGCAGTTCTTCTACATCTTGCGTTCTGGTTGTTTGGACTTATTATCAAAACAACACCATTACGATAAATGGCAGGCCCATTTGCCATGCTCGACAGGAATAGAATTTGCAGTTGAAGGATACAGTCTGTTGGATTAAATAGCCTGCGTTTCTCCATACTTGTCAATAATGTACACTATCATGACAAGACCAACCAATCACCTACTACATCAGGTGACCCTGACGCAATTTAATCTCTCTGAAGATGTGACGTCTGCATTGTCTATACCAACAACAAAAAAACAGTATTTCCAATAACAGGTGCTACTACAAAATTATCACTAGCCTACAGGTAATAAATATATATTCATATACTTTCTTCATTCAAAATCAGTCATAAAAGGATAGCTTGAGTTATTGAAGACAATTGCAAAAATGTCTTTCAGTTTAAACTTGAATGAATCAGTAGTATTTAATCAGTACAACCATCTGCTCAATTTGCCCTCTGTTCAATAATAGAACACCTGTATATTAATAACATCCATTTACGAAATCATTTCCAAATTTATTCCTCCTTCAGTCTGAATTCCATGAACCGATAACTCTCCTAAATCCACTTCTGCAGATATGCATGCGTTTATAAAAAGGAAAAAAAACCCTTAACCAATCTATCTGCAGTTGGAGTGTGTGGGCGTGAGTCTGCCTGCATTAGTGCCGTACGTACTGGGCTGCGGTTGGCATGCTACACTGTTGAAATGAACCCTTTCAATCAGATTTCATCAGCATCATGATGTAACCGTAGTCACATACGTAGCTGAGCTTCTTTCTTGTCTCCCCAGGCATTCAGTGCATACATCAGCGGCTGATTCTACTAGGTGCCATCTAACAGGGGGCTCCAATTATATCATAAATTATTGCACATTATTTTTTAATT
Source organism: Engraulis encrasicolus (assembly GCF_034702125.1). Lineage (NCBI taxonomy): Eukaryota > Metazoa > Chordata > Actinopteri > Clupeiformes > Engraulidae > Engraulis > Engraulis encrasicolus. The sequence goes on from NC_085870.1 coordinate 41,013,904, forward strand.
ATGCTTTTTTTGTAAAGGAGTGGATACCTTTTTCAGGATTTTTGGTTGTTGCAATGCTATTGAGTACCCTGTACTGTAGTTCACTGCTGTGCTCATGCTTGTGCCAACACTTGCACCAACAGTAATGGATCAGATGAATGTACTGTACAGTACACTTAAGACTAATGACAAAGCAATGCACTCCTAAGACCAACATACTGATGGACGTTTTAAGTAAAGAGTAACCTCTTTGTGTAGATGAGCATGCTGTCTGAACATTGCTATGGCTTTACCGAGAGCCTTACGTAAGTAACGCATTAAGTCTTTGATATTACCATTTTGGAGGCTCTGCGCAAAGTGGTCTTTTGTACTCCTATGTAATGGGTGATGGTATGTAATTTAAAACTATAGGGAGATGACCTGCTCCTAAAAAAACATCATTGGTGTGTTCATAGCCCATGGAGTTCGACAAAGTGGATTCAGAAATGCCGACTTAAGAGTGCCATGACCCACTGACAGGATTTTGGAAATGCTCTAATTTCCTACTTCCGGTGTGTGTATATATTTATATATAATACACTATAATTTCCAAAAGCCAACTTCAATCATCTTTTAACATTTGTTAAGATACATCCCCAGTTATCAATTTGTTGAAAGGCAATGAACAAGTCATAATGTATTACTAAAGACTGTGTGATGCCGTAGTGGTGTCACACTATGGTAGTTCAGTTTTTGCAATAAATATCGCTCCACAGGGTGAACGGTGCCTATTGTGGGGCGGCTACACAATATTTTTCCCATATGGCTTACTGTACCTTCTGGCTGTCTGCGTCGCTGAAGGTGAGGCCATAGTAGTCCTTCTCCAGCAGATTCAGGTGTTCGCACACCAGGTCCATCAGGGCCTGCCCACGGGCGTTCTTCTGCAAACACAACGCAAACACACACACACACACACACACACACACACACACACACACACACACACACACACACACACACACACACACACACACACACACACACACACACACACACACACACACACACACACACACACACACACACACACACACACACACATTTTAACACATTGCATTTTACACATCACCTCAATTCAATACAATCAAGGCATAAAGCATACATTTACTAGACATTAAGTAAGACATTCCGAATACTGCAGCCAGTTTAGTACAGCACACTGTACTTTGCCAGAGGAAAATGTTTAGGCAATGGACCATCCTACATTATGGATTTAGTGCAGGTGCACATACTTGTAATGTATACACACGCACGCACGCACATGAGCACACACACACACACACACACACACACACACACACACACACACACACACACACACACACACACACACACACACACACACACACACACACACACACACACACACACACAGGTTTCTGCAGATGCCCAAACAAAAAAAACCCCACATAAACCCTGCATCGTATGTATCCAAAATAAGACAATCCTATTGAAATGTAAACCTGTGCACTAATGACGTTAAATGCAACAGTGAACTAAAACATGACCCTACTTCCAAGTCATATAGAAATAGAGTTGATTCAATGACAATTGGCAGGAACTTTTCTTCATCTCTCATAAAATGACACCCTACGTGCTAATGGGATCTTTTAAAAAGCTTTTATGAGCAAAAGTCGATTCTCGGTGCGGAACTAAAAAAAACATTATTGCCACTTTCATCAGCTATGAAGAAACGGAAAAGAACATTTTGGACTTCAGTAATTTACAGTATCTGATGATGGAACAATACATTGTGCAATTAAGTCACTTTCTGCTACCGCCGTGATAACGTGAACCACAATTCAACTTTATCTTTCCTCTTGGCACTGAAAGATAAGATGAAGCTGGCAAAGCAGGAAGAGAACTCACTGCCTCTTTCTCTTTCTCTCGCATGCTTTCTTTCACGTGATGTCTGTATCACTGTCTTTATTTCAATCTCTCTAACACATGCTCAAACACACACACACACACACACACACACACACACACACACACACACACACACACACACACAAACACACACAAACAAACACACACACACACACACACACACACACACACACACACACACACGTGCGCACGCGCATGCGCACACTTACACACACACACGATCCTCACACTTACCCTTACGCTCACACTCACTCGCTGACTTGACTGTTCAAATGCAACTAGCAAGGGAGCGCTCTTCTCATATTGTGATGGCAAAGAAAAAAGTAAGTTCAGAGAGAGCCTCCCATGGCGAGCGTGGAAGGTGAGTCTATATAAAGTAGAACGCGCTGTCAATGTCTCTACACTTGCCTCGACGGCGTCTCCCCAGAGGGCAGAGAGGTCAAGAGCCCAAGAGCGTATCTGAGAGAGAGCGCAACACGGCAGGCGCCACCTGGGTGGGTGGACGGACTTCCAGCCCTCGACTCACTCGTGCCCAGCTGGTCTCCTAGGTGACAAGAGAGGCAGATCAACCTGTTGCCCAGGCAACAAGAGGGCGTTCCCTCTGTGGTGTTTTTACTCTCTAATGTCTCTCTCGTGATCCCTTTCTTTCTTTTCTCTTTCGATCTCTACCTTTCTCTTTGTATTTGTTTTATTCTTTCTCTGTTTTTCCCGCCTCTCTCTTTCTCTTCATCACTATTGTCATATATTCTCTCTCTCTCTCTTCTCTCTCTCTCTCTCTCTCTCTCTCTCTCTCTCTCTCTCTCTCTCTCTCTCTCTCTCTCTCTCTCTTTCTCTCTTTATGACAGTGGGTGTCTCGCTGTCAGATTACTGCTTTTCTGTTTCTTGTTTCTGCTTTTTCTGATGTTCCTGGTTTTCTCCTTTCTGTTTCTCTCCCAAGCAGCTGGGACTTGGTGAAAGTTTACACTTCCAGCTTCTGAGGTAATTAGCTCTGCCGTCTGATCTGCGGATCTGAAGTAATTGAGCCCCCGGAGCGGTCGGTGTGATGTGTCGCACGCACCGCACTGCACCGCACTGCACCGCACCGCATGCCATCTCGTGCAGTGTGCGGTTTATTTCTCGTGTAAACCTCCATCCCTGCAGAACGCGAGAGGGGAAGAGAACTATTCCCCATGGGATATTCTCCTTCTGTCTCTCTCTCTCTCTCTCTCTCTCTCTCTCTCTCTCTCTCTCTCTCTCTCTCTCTCTCTCGCGCGCGCGCTCTCTCTCTCTCGCTCTCTCTCTCTCTCTCTCTCTCTCTCTGCCACAACCCCAAGGCACCTGTGTAGGTGTGTGCAGGACTGTTGCTGTTATACTGTGTTGTGGCGTGGTGTCCCTACAGTTTTTGTGCGTGCGTCATTAGAGGGATATAAAATATTGCTTCTGCTGCTGCTGCTGCTGCTGCTGCTGCTGCTGCTGCTGCTGCTGCTGCTGCTGCTGCTGCTGCTGCTACAGTGAGACATACATCTGTAGTACTTTCTCTCTGCACTGACAAGCATTCCTCCGGCACACCACTCTGTTTCCCAGTAACACCCACCAGTGGCCAACGGCCAAGGGGGCCAATGGGGGTCTGGGGTAGATGTGGGGGTGTGTGGGTTGGCTTGGGATAATTAAAGCTACATGCAGTGTTGATTGTGTGCGTGCGTGTGCGTGTGCGCGTGTGTGTGTGTGTGTGTGTGTGTGTGTGTGCGTGTGCGTGTGCGCGTGTGTGTGTGTGTGCATGGTCGCGGGTGCAAGGGACCAGCAACCATGTCAAGAGAGAGCCAATTAACCCCAACTTCTGACGCCTGCCTCCTTCTTCTCCTCCTCCTCCTCCTCCTCCTCCTCCTCCTTTGCTACCCCACTTTCTCCCTCCCCTCCTCCTCCTCCTGCTCCTCTTTTTCTCCAGTGAAAGCTGACATTAAGTGCCACCCGCCTTCTCTCTGCTCTCCGCTTTTTACCCCGTCGCCTCCCCTCTCTTTAGCCTTGCCATTGTGTGTGCCACTGAGGGAGTGAGTGGGCGGCAATACTGGGGAGGCCTCGCAGCATTGAACCCCATAATTAACACTCAACGCACAGTGCAAAGGAGGCACCCTCGCAAGATCAAGGCTCAAGACGCTCTCCGCTAACAGTGATTTAATGGTCACTCCGTCTGTCGGTCTGTGTGTGAGCAGAACAGCAAAAGGTCAAACGGTATTTGCATTCCAGAGGCAGCCTGCTCATGACAAGCGTGGATGTACCAACGCCCAAACAACACCTCTCTTTCATTAAAAAACTGTTCCAGAGGAGAAATAATTAAGGTCCACACACAGCACTAATCAATGTCTGTCTGGTCCAGCACCTGCAGTAGGCTACTGATGCACTCTCTCTGTCTTTCAAAAATAGTTTACAACCATGTTTGGCAAAAGAGTGGAAGGAACACTCGTTTTCACATTTACGCAGGTCAATCGACAAACACAACGGGCAAACACAAGTCGAACACATAAACAAACAAAAGCAGTGTGTGTGTGTGTGTGTGCCATGCCACTGGGATTAAGAGTGCCTAAGACGGCACACACAGCCGTGTAGAGATTTCCTGCCTCACATTCCGTACACACAGCGCCTCAACAGCACGCCGATTCATTCTGTGGCGTGTGGCGTGTGGCCTAAGCGCCAGCCAGTGGTAAACTGCCATTCCATTTTCCACTCGAGCGCGTCCAGGTTGAGGCATGTAACGAGTATGGATTTCTCATCTCAGGGTCAGACGCCTTTGGAGAGAGGCACGCTTGACAGTGTCAAGAGAGATAGAATGGGGGAAGAGAGACAGGGTGACAGAGAGAGAGAGAGAGAGAGAGAGAGAGAGAGAGAGAGAGAGAGAGAGAGAGAGATGGAGAGATGGAGAGACGGAGAGGTGGGGAAAGACAAAAACAGAAAGAGTGAGAGAGTGTGTAGGGGGGGGACGTTTTCATATTCCTCAAGGCGAAATGCATTTTCAATCTCGCCATGCCATCTTCACAAAGCTGAAGTTACGAGTGGGGGAAAGGGAGTGCCAATGGGCAGCAGAGAGAGAGAGAGAGAGAGAGAGAGAGAGAGAGAGAGAGAGAGAGAGAGAGAGAGAGAGAGAGAGAGAGAGAGGGAAGATGAGAGAAAGAGGGAAAGAGGATTCCACACAGGGCAAATAACGAACAGATAAGAGGTAAGAGACAAGGGAGTGGAGCGGAAAATGGGCCCAGAAATGAAAAGGGCAGAAAATGAGAGGAGGACGAGAGCAGCCAGCTAAAACAAACAAGAGAGACCAAAGGAAAATACCCAAACAAACAACTAACAGAGAAGTGCCCAAATAAGAGGTTGAGGGGGAAATGGGATGAGAGCAATAATGCTAGAAAGAGAGGGCGAGAAAAAAAACAACAAATGAATAGAGGGACGGACAGATGGGGGTTGATGGAGATGAGAGGACAGGTTGAAAAAGAGATTGTGCTTGAGCCATCGTAGGGGCCTGAGCGCGTGCCTCTGAGACGCAGATGAGATGGCAAGGAGATGTCGGATGCTATCAGCTCCCCTGCCTCACTCGAGAGCCTGCAGCCGTATGGAACAAACACACCAGAAGCGACTAGAATGACGGAAGTAATTCACGTTGTGTGGTATGGAGGAGCGGACGACAGAAGATACTAAAGTGATTTGGGCGACAAGAGCCGGTTTGAGCGACTCGAGCGACAGTTTGTAGTTCAACTTCTGCGAATATTATGCTAATTAGCGGTGATATGCGACAGCCGCGGCAGCCAATTGGAAAGTTGGAATACTTGCATTCTGCTTTTAACGGTCCTACTCTGTCACTTTTATCGCTCATGTTGCTCTTGTTATGAACACATTTCCTACCACTCTTTGTAGCTTTGGTCTCCTGTGGTGTGTTCGCAGTCTAACAGAGTAAACAGCACAACCGACACACTGACCAGTAGACGCTGTCAGAGCAAATAAGGGGCAGCTCGCAAAGACACACTGAAAACCGGCCAAGAGAAACCAGGCATCACCAGCAAACACACATACACACTCTCTGCTTCACATACGGATGCATGCGTGCACGCGCAAACACACACACCTCTCTCACAGACATACATATGACAGACATGCACCCACCCACGCACACACGC
>NC_085870.1:41022453-41037453 GCF_034702125.1 Engraulis encrasicolus
GACAGGGTGCAAGTCAGCAGGAGCTGGCTGATTTACGTTATTGACAGATTGATTTAGAGCCCCTGCAGTCTATAAAAGATATGCTGTGGAGAGGGAAAATAGACAGAGGCGTGGGCGGGCGCAGCTGGGTGGATGGATGTTTGGTGGTGGGGTTTAGGAGACGGGTGTGTATACAGTACGTATCTTTGGTGAGGCAGAGTGGGACGGAAGCTGTAGATGTGTGTGGCAAGCCTGGACTGGTAATCTCACATGTACAGAATTTGTATCAAAGGGTCGACAGTCCTTAGAGGTTCCATATAGAGCATTTTACCAACAGGTCTACAGTCCACAGAGGCTGATGATTTTTTTCCTCAATGACAGGCCCTCAGTCTAGAGGTAAAGACCCATTGGCTCATGGTCAATACAGACAATGAACTGAGCCAACCAGGATATAGTACAACACATAGCCCTGGTCTAAACCAAAAATGCCCAGGCCATTGTTCGACCAAGTCCAGCCCTGGTGCATGGTTGTGATGCTGGTGGTGTGGATGGTGGTGAAGTGTTCTGCGGTGTGGGCGAGGAAAGGTCCCAACTGCACGTACCTCGATGGAGCTCTCATACTCCGAGGTGTCCAGCAGAGTCACCTTGAAGGGAGCCAACTTGGAGCGCTTGCCTGTCGTCTTCTGCGGCGATTTCGCCACCTTGCCGGGAGTCGTCCTCTCCGAGGCGTCGTCTCGGTGGTCGTCGAAATGTTTGATGTCCTGGTCCTGTTTTTTTGTGGACAAAATTAACATTGAGTTGATATAATAAGGAGGCAGTAGCCCATTCATGTACGGTGATTGTATTGCCGTGGAACTCATTCACTATTTGCTGAAAAAGCTTAACTACATCATACGCCATGGCATTACAGAAAGTCTTAAAGGATAACTTCAGCCAATTTCAACATGCAATTGTAATGCTCACACTACCCTAGACTTGTCACTCAGGACCTGAGAATGTTTTTTTTCCCTTTTCCTCAGTCTTTTCAGAGATCCTGGTCATTGTAATGTGGGCAGGTGTTTCTTTACATTTAAAAAAAAAAAAACATCTTGATTTATTCCCATTAACATCCAAAAGGTTATGCAACATCATGCAGACACCTAGCAAACAGTGATACAGAGTAGGCCTTTAAAATGTTAGAATAGCTCAGATTTTGGAAAGGGTTGAGACAAAAAATGCAGCAAGGGTAGCGTGAGCAATAAAACAGCATAATGAAATTGGCAGAACTGGTCCTTTAAATAACAGCTTACGACGTGGTCATTACCATTTTGACAATAAGATTATAACAGTGCCTCTGCATGAAAGGGTTAAGCAACAGCAAAAGACCCACTAATGAGCCAATGTGGCCGCACATGCAGTACAACGTCTAGCGTCTGAAGAAATATAGTCGTACTCAGTTAGTTGTGACAGCTAAATGCTAATCGTGAGACATTACCAGGGTATTCTTCCTTAACTAGACAAGCAGCACCGAATAAATAACACTTTTGTCTCTGTCGCACTGTTCTTCATTTCGGCGAATCAAATTGGTAATTGCAGCCATATCTTTTTTTGCACTGCCTTGCAATGTCAGCTTGGCCAGAATTGTGCTATGAAAGCAAATGAGCCCTATTATTCCAGCACCTGCTTCATAGTTTCAGGCCTTAAAATTGCTAATTAAAAGTCATTACTTTTGCTGGATTACCCCCCCCACAATATTAATCTACAGTACATTTGCCACATAATGGATGAAAGCTATGAAATTATAATGGCCGAGGCCAGCACACAAGGCTGGAGGCTCACCTGCTTGGCCATCCTGCCGTCCGAAGCTGAGTCATGCAAGCCCACCTCTGACTCCGGACCCGTCTCAGTCGTCATGCTCGCTCTTCTTTATCCTGAGCAGAGGAAGAAGAAGAAGAAGAAGAAGAAGAAGAAGAAGAAGAAGAAGAAGAAGAAGAAGAAGAAGAAGAAGAAGAAGAAGAAGAAGAAGAAGAAAAGACAGACAGGCAGACAGACAGAAGGAAAGAAAGACAGAAAGAAAGAAAGAAAGAAAGAAAGAAAGAAAGAAAGAAAGAAAGAAAGAAGGATGAGGAAAAGAAGGAACAAGAACAAGAAAAGAGCATTAAGCATGTTTTTTGTCCAGTCAGACAAGACAGATGGCACAGTAAGATAGTGGGTTTCTGGGATTCCGTAACTCGTAGAGATGGCCACTAATGGCAGAACAGCTTCTAGGTCTACCACACTGACCCAGAGACACACTTACTGAAGGCATTTACAACAAAAGCACCTGCTGTCTATTAGTGCATGCATTTGCCTCAACCACACATATTCCACCACCATACACCACTCCATTAGTTTTCAAGTCTCCAGGGATTTATAACGCTGAAAAGTTTTCAAAGCCTACAAAAACAGTTAGCGCACTTGCTTTGCCCATTTTTACGTGGGTCTTTGGTCTTTGAATTGATGTTTACACTTGTAAAATTATGCTTACAACATTACAGTATGCTTACAACATTGTTAAACAGTTAATGCACTTGCTTTGCCCATTTTTTTCGTAGGTCTTTGGTCTTTGAATTGATGTATTCACTTGTTATATTATGCCTAGGCTACTATATTGTTAAATGCTTTACAAATCTAAAGTCCTCTATTCAGCCAGTCACTACATATTCTTTTCTCCATGCTTGTTCTTTCCATTATGCCGTATCAGGCAAGCAGTTACATTTGAATATGAATAGGATCTATGGGAAACTACGAGCAACACACAATGAAATGTTCTATAAAAGCACGAGAATGCCATAGCGTGACCTTCCCTCTATTATAAATGTTTTTGAAGCGAGCAACGAGCGATATAACACAGCAATATGTTCTGTCCTTGAAATATTGAATAAGAAGCTTTGTTAGTTGCTTTATTGATCCAAAGGGGATAAGTAGCTTACTGTAAACGTACACATAACGGACACTGCAAAATAGGTAAATATAAAGCACACACGTGTTATTCAACGAGTATACTTGTACTGCACACAAAGGAAAACGCCCCTCCTACATCACTGCTTTAAGAAATTTTCTTTTCAACTAAGTGGGTTTTGCCAGCAGCAACATCCTTGAATAAAGTGAATGTCAGTTCTGTAAATGTCTACGTCCTTCATGGTATAGAGAGAGAAACGTAATTTCAATTTCCTTGTATGACCTGTGCATATGAAGAAACTGACAATAAAAGCTGACTTGACTTGACTTGACTTGACAAAGGTTTAAAGTGTTTGTTAGAAAAAAATAAGTAAAGTACACCATCTGTCTACTACGTTTCCTTTTAACACAACCTCAAGCCATACAGTAGGAAGAACTGTGCAGCAAATGGGCATGAAACAGAACATCCAACGCCAACTTTCAGCCCTCCTAAAGCCCCTTCTCCTCGGCTTTGCATCTAATCTGTCAGGCCTTAGAGGGGATGTGAGGGAACAGTGAGACGGGGCTCTGCCCAGATGAATAAGAATAATGTCCATGACTTAATGTCAGACCTCAGCGTGTTACAGCTCACTCATCTACGTATCTCAGTGCCGCACGCCCTGAAGCCTGATGGGAGTCATAGACAAAGCCGTCGTGACAGCACGGGAGGAAGCCTTGTCCTGTTGCGCTGAGCAAAGAGGCAGGGTGGGCGCGTTATGATATTCAAGATGGCAGCCCCACAGGTGGACTCTGGCCAGCAAAGGCAGGCAAGCCTCTCCACACACAGTGAATTTTGCAGGGTTAATTCAACACCAACAGAGTCGATTTTAACACTCACAGTGTTGTTACAAGTATTTCAGTGTTGAATCAGTACTTCAACATTTGCTGTGCAGGAGCATGTACACTGTATGTAAGTCAGTTTCATTTAAGGCTCTCAGGCCTCCATGAAGATGGTAAATCAGCTCTCTAAGTGCTGAATTAACACAGCAAAATGTACTGTGTAGATACTCCATAGCAGTGGTTCTCAACCCTTTTTGAACAAATGCCGCCCTGAGTTCGTCATAAGCCTCCAAACGCCTCCTTGACCTCATCATAAGCCTGCCAATGCCCCCCTTAGTATTGAAAAATAAAATAGTCTAATGCCCCCCAACTGTAACTAAGCCCCTCCCCCACTCAGTTGCATCCTTCTCAACGCCCCCCTTGGGCTCCCCAACGCCCCCTGGGGGCTGTAGTGTCCCCGTTGAGAAAAACTACTCCATAGCATGTACACTACTGCAGTCACTTTCATTATATACTTTCTGGCCTCCATGCCAATGATCTAAGTGAGATCCAATATCCATCTTTACAGCACCTACAGTACACAGATTCATCTCGCTTCAGCTACTTGACCTCTTGAGCTTTACTGTAGCTACAAATAACATCAACACATCGCTGCTACTGAAGCTGGTGTCACCTCTCTGAGAGAGTATGAGGGAAAAGCCAGAAAGCCTGAACAAAAAAAAAACGAAGGTATTGACTTGATGTTGTGGGTTAGCATGTATACCTGGGTTGCAGCTCAAGGGTGAACAGATACTGGTTTGCTCAATTAAATCGTAATCCATGAAAAAAATTAACTCACACATTTTCAAAAGAAATGATACAGATGGTGATTAAATTCCATGGATGATAGAATGTGGTGGTGGTGGTGACTGATGATAAAAATGGATAGAGCCATGATGATGAGAAGACTCTGGAACCAAATGCAATCTAGAAGATGTAGTGTGATCCTCAAGTAGTTCAGAGACAGATACCATGCTCTAACACTCTAAGGGTAATTGTTATCATGGGTGATAATTAGGTGATAACTCCCATAAAACTTCCTCATGGGCATAGATGTGATACTGTAAAAAAAAAAAAAAATCAAATACCAGCACACATGTCATGGGTCTTACTGCTACTTCTTCAGGTATATCTAAAGACCATTCACAGTCCAGAGTGCAGAACTTTCCAGAAAGAAAGGCATTTTTCTTTTTCTCATAAACCCTAATAAAGGTTTGTCATCTCCAGACTGTGAAAGCCATAGTGGGAAAAGCGGCAGTGTTGCAGCTTTTTGATTGATCATAAACGCCTTAAAAACTTGCCAGAGGACAGGATGTTGCTTTCGCCGCCGGGTTCAGAGAAGATTACATTCTCACAATGAAGATTACATTCTCACAATGAATACAAACTGAGCCATCAGGCCAGGCTCTGTAAATATTTCACTTCCCTTCTGGTGGCCACTGATAGCTAGGCAGGGGGAGATGTTTCAAGGCAAATCCCTTGGCTGACTACACCAATATATGTGACGAATTTCAATTTCTTTACAGTGCAAATGCGCGGAAGTCGGTTGCGATAGCAGGGGCGGTTGTGTGGGCAATACGAGGCTTTCCTGCAATTACATTTTCATTATTTATAACGAGAATACTATTATAAAAAATGAGAATGAAAATCAGCAGCAACACAGTCACAGAAGAGATATTTCTAACCATTATGCGAGCCCCGGAGTAACTGGACTGCAAATAAGGCTGTTTCTAAAAGTCATTCAATCGATTTCTCCAAACAGAAACGACTGATTGGTGTTATGGGTCCTCGAGAAAATGACACATCTTAGAGTACATCTTGTAATGGTCCTTGGTAATATCAAACTGCTTTATTTTAGAAAGCCAACCATCACAAGCACAAAGGAAAACTGCTGTCAAATTGGCAGAGTAAGCTTCACTGGATTCATCATCAGCATGAATCATCTCAGTTCCAACATTTCACACATTACAAAATGCAGTCTCTATTCAGCACTTAAAGAGATGATTTAACATCTTTTAGCGTGTATTCAGTCCCAGAGTATACTATACATAAGTGAATTAACACTGCCTTTTTACTGTGCAGTGAGTGTCTTGTCTAAGAAATATGTCTGTAGTGTCATGCACAGCATTAACTTCAATGATGACCCCCGTGCTCCGAATACCAGATGGAGGGGAGGCCATCAGATCAGGTAAAAACAGCTGTCGGTGAGGTGAGTTTTACAGAAGACAAAAGAAGAAAACTATCGGTTATATCTTTGGAAGTACCATATACATACAAAGCCTTGCCTTTCCACATTCATCATACAGTAACCATATGTATTGTCTTTCTCCCTGTCCATTCAATGTCAGTAGCCAAGATGCATTTGAACACCTTAATGCACGCCGTACCTCCAGTGACACGCTGTAGTAGTCACTGGAAAGTTAACTACCATAGTACTACAATACTATGACATAATAATGCACTACATCTTGGTCATTGTCACTCTGGTAACAGCAAATTTAAACTTTGCCATGTCTTAACAGGTTGAAGTACAACAACCTCATACAATAAGCCTTTCACATGATTCCAACCATAAAACAGTGAATTTTATTTACACATTACCTGTTATTTTAAGACTCATTCTCTCTCTCTCTCTCTCTCTCTCTCTCTCTCTCTCTCTCTCTCTCTCTCTCTCCCTCCTTTTTCCCTGTCCCCTGTCTCTGCTGTTCCCAAGTCTGATTTTCCCCCACAGCTGCCCCTTCCAGCTGAGCTCTCCCTCTGGGAGTGTGAGGGATGCCCAATCAGTTTTCCATCAACAGCTCCAGAAGAAACCAGTGAAATTACAGCGTGGGTGAAGAGAAGTGACTCTCTTCTCTCTCTCTCTCTCTCTCTCTCTCTCCCTCTCTCTCTCTCTCTCTCTCTCTCTCTCTCTCTCTCTCTCTCTCTCTCTCTCTCTCTCTCTCTCTCTCTCTCTCTCTCGTGAATAGTGTGACACTTCCTCCAGCCCGAGGGGGTTTGGGGGTCGAGGAGAGGAGGCGGGTGGGCGAGATGGCACTAGCAGAGGGCTTTAAACTGTGCCAGGCAGGGCAGATGCTAAGTAAACAGACATTTTCTTTTTGCTTTTTTAATCGCCTTACTGACGTTTCGGGTACACACCGGGCTTATGAGACAGAAATGTGTGGCCATCTCACGTGGAGGTGTAAGGCCAACACTTCTGCGGGGTGATTGAAAAAGCAAAAATAAAACTTATGAGTGCCTCTTTATTCATTCATTTATTTTTCAAAACTATGAGTTTATGACTGAGCTAAGCATTAGATTAGAAAGTGTTGAGCAGACTTCCTGATTTCCTCCAAATACACAGTCGTGCCTTTCAGCTTAACGTCATAGCACTTATTCTCACACCCACCATCCCACCCCATCACCCTCCTCCCACCCACTTCTCTCTCTCTCTCTCTCTCTGCCACCCCCCTCTCTCTCTCCCTCCCTCTCTCTCTCTCTCTCTCTCTGTCCCTCCCTCCATCTCTCTCTCTCTCTCTCTCTCTCTCTCTCTGTCCTCCCTCTCACACCCTGCCCCTCTCTCCCTTTACACTCCCTGAGATCTCGGCTGCACAAGCAGCAAAAACATCTTTGGAAGAGAATGCTGGAGCATCCATCAGAGTTACAGGAGGACTGAAAAAGTCTCTTTCAGGAGAGATAAGAGAAAATGTACAGCTTTTTGAAAACAACAATTTCCAAAAACTCTTCTTTTAATATCAGTGTTTTAATGTTTAAATTTGTTACCGAAACATGAGATAACATGAAACCGATTCCCAATTCTTCTGCTGCTGTCTTAAACTCAGATGTTTATATGAAAATTGTATTAAAATGGCTTTAATAGCTTTTTGGAATTTTAAAGAGTTCGTCCAATGTACAGTAGAATGCAGCCAGGCAGCTTTGAGAGTTTGAGTTGCTATGCTTGCAGCGTTACCCCTAGCCTAGCCAGCCTTGTTGAATTACAGCTGCCCTGCTGTTGCTCTGCACTATGCTACGCTACGTGCCGGCTTTACAAATCCAATCAAATGTGCCTTGGGCTGGGATGCATGGATTAATTATTCTTGCAGGAGGAGAGAAGGGAGGCAGCTTTCCTCTGTTGTTGTTGCTGTCGTCTTTTAAACATTGACGAGGAGGAGAGCACATCTATATGCTATGTGTGGAAGGAAGGTGCACTACATATGTGGAGGGTGCATGGCTTTATCATCATCCCTGCCAAAGCCTCCTTGCACACAAACAGACACGCACAGAATGTATGCATGAAGTGCAACATCTACTCATATGTAACCATGAGAGCACACACACACACGCACGCACGCACGCACGCACGCACGCACGCACGCACGCACGCACGCACGCACGCACGCACGCACGCACGCACGCACGCACGCACACACGCACGCACGCACGCACACACACACACACACACACACACACACACACAAATCCTCTTCCACAAGTATGTTGTCGCACCCACAAGCAAACAACATGCGCACCCACACTATATCGACCATTGTGAAGAGTTAGTCGCACACCACTTTCTCATTGTTCCCCTGCACATGTGATTCATGGTGCTATTTCCTTAGCCTCTTATATCTGCGCAGGTTGACCCCAAGAATCCCACACATGCACACACACACACACACACACAGACACGCACACGCACACGAACGCACGCACGCACGCACGCACGCACGCACGCACGCACGCACGCACGCACGCACGCACGCACGCACGCACGCACACACACACACACACACACACACACACACACACACACACACACACACACACACACACACACACACACACACACACACACACAAACTGCTAACATTTCACCACTACGAGTTGTTCTCAAGGTCTGCTTGGAGAACCCCCTTGTCAGGGGATCTGTAATGGATTCAGATTAATTGGCAAATTAGCCAGTGCTGTTGTCAGAGAAAAGGGGAAGAGAGGAGGAGAGGAGAAAGAGGAGGGCAAGGGAGAAGGGGGGATCGAATTCATACCCATTCATTTCCTGTCACACATCATTACCCTTTACAGCTGTGTCCCTGAGCTGAGAGAGAGGGAGAGAGAGGGAGAGAGAGAGAGAGAGAGAGAGAGAGAGAGAGAGAGAGAGAGAGAGAGAGAGAGAGATATTGAGAGATATGGAGAGATATGGAGGGATGGAGGGAGAGAAAGACAAGATAGGGAGGTAGGAGATAGGGAGATAGATATAGAGAAGACACTGAGAGGTCAAACCACAGCATTACAATCTGCCTTGAGAAAGCAATGCATCCTATAGGATGTCCTCCAACAAGCAGGAGAGTGCATGCAGCATTTCCTTAGGGTTGGGCGATCAAGATCGAAATCCAATGCATCAATACAAAATAGAGGAAAAATACACTTAAGCATTTCTACTCTTTCCACGTGCACCATCTTTCACTCTTTTTTCCATCCCTTCCTCTCTCAGAGTCCATGCAGCTCTTTTTTGATACCACGGAAAAGAAACGGAGCGGGATCTGAGCTACAGAGATTCAGTTGCCATGGAAACAGAACAGGACATTTTTCCCTGCTTCCAAGCCTTCCCAGAGAGAGAGAGAGAGAGAGAGAGAGAGGGAGAGCCAGGGAGAGCGACAAAATGAGAGAACACAAGTGAGGGAGAAAAGAGGAGTAGAGTACAAAGGCAGAGGAGAGAGAAAAAGAGAGAGAGGGGGATAAAAACAGGATGAGAAGAGGGTGAAAAAATAGGGAAAGAGAAGAGAGGAGAGGGACAGAGAGAGGAGAAGAGGCACTGCAGCATGTGTGAGGGATGGTAAGAGAATGCAGAAACGAGAAGTCAGCAGTGGGTAGGAGGATGACAAGCACACAGGCACTACACTTACTGCCAACTCTGGCCCACTTATGGCTCAGCTATGGCTGATTTCTGGGCCAGATCCTGTACACACTTGCCGAATCAGGGCCAGGGATGTTTCACAATCACAAGAGACCCATATTTGCGGTGGTAACAAAAAAAAGCTGACAGGTTGTGAAGCATGTGGACCACACACACACAGACCTGGGTACAATGGCTGCTCTAGACAGCCTGTGGCCAAGTGTGCATACACATAGATTACACCAGCTCTCTGGTTCCATCCCATTTCAATCTCTCTATAGCAGCATCATTCTTACCTCTCCAATTTCCTTCTGAAGCACCTTGTCATTCTCTCTCTTTCTACTCCCCCCCCCAACCCTCATTTCTCTTTTTCTCTGAGAAACTCATATTAGGAAACCCTTTTTTCGTTCTTTCTTTCTTCCTTTCTTTCTTTCTTTCTTTCTTTCTTTCTTTCTTGCTTCTATGTTGTCTATTATATAATTCGTATTATTCCTTTCTTTTGATGTCTAGTACATCAAGACTAAGTGGACTGTGTGGACAGTGTATTTTTGTTGTGCATGTCTGCAGGGTGAGTAGCTTCTGTAACAAAAGTCATTTTCTGTAAAGCATAATAATCTAGCCATAATGATCTTGCCATCTATCTCTATTTCCTTTTCATCCTCTACTCACATCCTCTCAGTCTAGCACTAAGAGTGGGTATCACTTACAGCCCGCCCTTTAATTTTGGCCCACTTTTTATGCTCTCACCATCTCTCCGTGTCTCTTTGTCTCAGTCTCTCCCCTATCTCACTCTCTCCATTTCTCTCTGTGTCTCTCTGTCTCTCTCTCTCTTGCTCCCTTTTTTCAGCTTCTTCGCTTTTTTTGCTTTTTTTTCTCTCACCACCCTTCCCCTCAGTTCAGCAGTGTCACAGTCCAGTTCCATTCACCTGTTCCAGCCCCCTTTCATCCCTGTGCCCATCAGGGTAGGTCAGGCCGTGCCAGAGCCCAGACACCTGCACCACTGAGGGGGAGGGAGGGCAAGTTGGAGACACAGATCCACACACCTGCGTCCACTCACTCCACACACCACACACACCTGCTCACTCACTGCTCACCTCCCACCTCGCCCTGCCTCCCTCAAAAACCCCATAGCCAACTCCATCTGGCACATCAGCCACTGCTAAATAACCCCCTCCCCCTGACCATCACTACCACCACCAGGCAGTCTCAATCTGCCCAGTAAAATGCCAGAGAGGAAGGCATGCATGGGCAGTACCATGTGCCTGCTGCCATCGCCTCCTGACCAGTCTCTCAACGTGCCATTACCTAGCGGAGCCTCTTCCCAACCCCACAGGGTGACACTGTCCATGCTGCAGTGTCAATTCAGCACTCAAAGTGATGAATTTAACACTTTTCTACTTGGTCTGACTTTCTATGTGTTGAATTAACACTAGTACAGCATTTAATGTGTAGTTCCAAATTAGGGCTTGTAAGCAGAAATGGTGGTAACGCTTTACTTAAAGCCCATTCTATAGTGCATTATGAGCGTATTCATAATGAATTATAATGCGCATCATAATTAGTCACAATGCTTTATGGCTGCACTCATAATGCTTCGTGATGTATTATCAACAGTTATAACTATACATCTAGCTTATAATGCCTTATAATAAATATAAATAAATACATAAATCACACCCTTGTATTTATAACGCATAATAAGCCAAATGAATAGATATAACTGTTGATTATAATACATCATGAAGCATTGTGAGTGTAGCCGTAACGCATTGTGACTAATTATGATGCGCATTATAATTAATAATAAATACGCTCATAATGCACTATAGAATGGGCTTGAAGTAAAGCGTTACCGAAAATGTTTCCAAGTTTTGTTGTTCAGGAATGGACGCTTTCACCTGTTGGATTTTGATATGTGGGACGCAATAGAGGATTGGCATAACACTCTGCAGATGTGGACCCCAAAGCCATATTTCTCTATTAAACTTGCTTGCTATACAAGTGACCTCCAAAAGCCACTTGAGCTGCACATATTTCCAACTAATGTTTAGTATGGCTTTGAGAGTGCACATACTATATAGCCAGTCATTCAGATGCAGGCTGAGGCCATCGAAATTAGCAGAATAATGGAGACAGACCTCAGTATTTTGCTGGGAAACATTGGCATTCCAGACAATTGAATGAATTGAAATGAGCTAAAAAGTGGAAAATAAGAAACTTATATCTCATATATTCAAATGACTTGAATATACTCTGGACAACAAATCACATTATTCGCTGTTCAGACATTATACTGCTTTAGCATAAAGTCTATCCAGAGGTTTTCAATGAGGTTGTGCACTTTGTCATTGGCTGGGAAAGTCGCCAACATTTGTCATTATTTCCAACTTGCCAACTTGCCCAAATGTTATGTCATCCATTATGTGCTATTATCGCGGAGCTGCTCACCTGGCAAGCGCATTACCCTCTAATGGACGGCACGGGTCAAATTAATTTCACCTTGATTGGCCTGAGCAACTTCCTAATCCCCCCTGACTTTGAAGTGAAATGACTGTCTTCATAAGTGATTAGGGGTCTGATTAAGGGTCAAATTGTTCGCTGTCAGACGGTAGGCTGACATATAGGATTTATAGCCAGTGGGACTTGGGGCGTCATCAAATCTGCTCAATAAATATTAAAATGTACATAAATATGGTAATGTATTCATTAAATAATGTATTTTTTCTCTATACGTATACATATATTTCACACAGGTGTGTCCCCACAATTTGTCAGTATATGCAACACTAATTATAATGCTACATTCTTAGCAGAGATGGTACACCAGATGGTGTTACGGTATATAGCCTACAGAAAAGTCTACAGCACCTATAGCTAAACAAAAGTCTGGAGCGGAATTCACATGGAGCTGGAAGGTGTCCAAGTGGTACAGATGGGAAAGGCAGAGGCCATTGCAACAGAAAGAAAACAAACAGAACAGGAGAAAACACAGAGACACAGAGAAAGTGAGAGAGAAATAGAAAAGGAGGGCACAGAAACAGACAGACGGTGAGACACAGGTAAAGAAAGAGGGAGGGTGAGAAAGACAGAGAGAAAGCAAGAGAGAGGAAAGAGAGATAATACTACAACTACAATACAACTACTATACTACAAAAGTCCGACTGCATAGTCCAATCAAGAGAGAAGAATAGAGAGGACATTAGAGGAAGAGAAATCAGACCAGACAGCTAGAAAGAGGGCATGGTCACTTGCCCAGTGAGAGAGAGCCGGGCCAGCCTCTGGGGATAGATAGCGATGCCTCTGAGGTTTGGAGAGCGTCGGCCCCACAGGACACAGATATGAAGCAGGAGGGCAACCCCCTGACAACCAGTCATGCTCACCTCTGCCACACACATCACAAGCCATGAGGGAGCCAGTGGCCTCCCAGAGGGAGAGAGAGAGAGAGAGAGAGAGAGAGAGAGAGAGAGAGAGAGAGAGAGAGAGAGAGAGAGAGAGAAAGAGAGAGAGAGACAGAGACAGAGAGACAGAGAGTTATGGACAGTCAGAGAGAGAGAGAGAGAGAGAGAGAGAAAGAGACAGAGAGAGAGAGAGAGAGAGAGAGAGAGAGAAAGAGACAGAGAGAGAGAGAGAGAGAGAGAGAGAGAGAGAGAGAGAGAGAGAGAGAGAGAGAGAGAGGAAGAGAGAGAGCGAGAGAGAAAGAAACCAAACTACATGCCGCCCTCAGATGTCAAGTGGACAGGGCTTTTCTAGCACCTCCTCTCCCCTGTCTCTGTTCTTCTTTCTAAGTTTCTCTCAATGTATCCTTGTTGCATCACTGTTTTTGTAAGCCTTTCTTCATCTTTCATCTCTCCGGGTTACTCCTGTCTTTCTTTCCATCTGCTGCTCCCATTGTCTGGCCTTCTGTCCTAGTTCAACCCCGTAAGGCAGAGCCTCTGTCATAGTCCGAGCAGCAACGTGGACAAAGGTTGAACTCAAGTCTACTTTTCTGCACCATTCTGAGTGGTCTGTGAGCAATGTCGCATTGAAAACAATGGCACAAACTCACATTTTATGCCAACTACTACAATGCCGCAGTCCCATTGCAGTCGAATATACACAGGCTGCCAGGTGGGAAAGGCAGACCTGAACAGAAAGCTTGAGACACTAACACACCGGACCATTTTATTCTCCATGCTATGGCGTATGTACTGTATGTGAATCCACCCTAAAACGTCAGTGTTTCTTAACTGGTGTGTCAGGATCCAAAAGTGCATTGGGGAAGGGTCCTGGGTGGGTCAGAAAATTGAGAGAAGATGCTGTATTGAATATATGTCTGTCATCATAGAGAGAGCAAAACATTGTTAATACTCATGTCCAGTTGTTGATAGACATGGAGTATGTCAGCATGAAATGAAGATGTGCATGTTATCAAATCCATGATTATATTTTCCATAATTAGAGAATGCATTGATCTCACTAATACGGTCAATAGACCTACTGTACATGACATACAAACACTCCGACAAAAGGGAACACTGACCATGGACTAGAGTCCAGAAACATTTGTTACAAACTTTGTCCATGGCTTTTCTTTATTTTCGCCTTTTTAGTAATACAGTTTTTCTAAACTGCATTCAGCTCCTGTGTGCAGCTGCCTTTTCTCCCTCCTGAATCACTCTTTTGGAATAACGTACTGAGCGAAACTCCTGAAGAAAGAAAGATGCACTGACGCCAGTTTTACCTTCACATCGCAATTCAATGACCATGAGAAATCGTGGATCCCAAGGCTATTCCAGTTAAGAACCACTGCTCTACGTAATGTCATAGCAATGTTGTTGTTGTGATGCTGGCAAACACTGACTCAGCTTGCTGGGCGGACCAACTGCGCTAAGAGGCAACAATTGGCCCAAGAGACAACAAACTGCCCATCATGCTTCCGTCTCTCTCTCTGCAGCGTCTGGCAACCTGGACTCTGGACACTAATTGCTCCAATTACCTCCTCTATCTGCTTGCCGAGTGCCGATAATTACAATCGGTTGATTTTGTGAATGGCTGGAACAAACGTGCAGTACTGTGGTGCATTTCTCGAAACCATAGTTGCTAACTATATTAGCTACTTTGTTGTTTGAAATGCAATTTCTCATTGGCAACGACCAAAGTTGCTAACTGGCTAACAACTACGCTCTCAGGAAACGCACCCCTGGATTGCAATCTCCTGAAGCAGTCCAGGAGTTTGCCCATTACCGTCCATTTGTATCAGGCAGCACACTTTCTCTCGTCTGTTTCTCTCCCTCTGCCCATCAGTCTATCCTTCTGTCAAGCTGTTTCCTCTTCCTTCTTTCCATCCTTTTTGGCTGTTCTTCTGTCTATGGCACCGTTAAGCTCTATTCTCTATGCTC
>NC_085870.1:41042453-41047453 GCF_034702125.1 Engraulis encrasicolus
TTACAGCTGTTTCTCTGGCTTCGAAACAATGAGAAGGAGCGGCGTAAAATACGAGCACAGCCAGGCTTGTCATTACCCCCATAAATCCATGACACCCACCCCTGCCTGCGCATAGTCGCATACTATATCTCCTTCACTCCACAGTATTTAAGAATCATTTAACATTTTTTTTCTATGGTAGCTTCAGTTGTTCAGGTCTATTCACAGCTGCCTTTTGAGATTCACTATGCACTTGCTATGCCTGTTGCTGCTATGCTTCATGAAACATGACTAACAGGATGATGATAGTAAAAGAAAAACATTTTTTTTGTTGGCTTCCTTCCCCCACTTACATGTGATGTGTTTTCACACGTTCTCCCCCATTTAAAAACATGAGCCATAACAAGGGAAGAATACTGTGAAAAGAAGAGGACAGCAAGGGATTGTTAGTGTGACTTTTGCTAAGATGCAGGGTAGTGCAGTAGCGCACAGTAGAAGTGTTTGCGGACTTGGTGGTGGGTGTTTACGAGGAAGCCAGCAGTCTCCCTGTGCATTGCTGTCATTGTTTGGGATGACTGACAGATTCTTGAGGCCGACACACATGTAATTTGCTTCCTCCCAGGCTTCCACACAGCCACGGCTAATAAGAGACTTCCACTACTCAGGGGCCTCCCACTACTAAGCAGCATCCAAAATCAAATTCCAGAGGAAGTCAAGTCTTTACTTTCTTAATTGTATTAACATGACAACAAGCTAAATCGTAATAATGTACCGTAACAAATGTTAGAGATGATCGGCATCAAGTTCAAGTTCAAGTTCATGTTCAAGTTTCATAAGGCATAAGGATGAATGCAACCTCAGATCTCATCAGACAAAATGTGTAAACAAATGTTACGACAGCTGAGGGGGTGGAAAAATCTGAATTATTGATGTTATGAATATTAAATTGGCTAAAGATGGTTAACCTAAAAAATTCAGCAATGCTAATGGTCTAAAAAATCGTAACTCTTCTCATGCTAAGAGTGCAGGGGTCTTATGAAAGGAGCTGAAAAAGTGCAGATATTTTATACGGAAAGACACTGAAGTGAATGCAGTGGGTGGTATGCCACTATGGAAGGATGCCAGGCTACAAATCTGGCACCATTTGTGGCTAACAGATCATGTTAACGGATTGAATCCACCACCCACCACCCACACACCCACGCAAACGCCATCCCAATCTCTAGACTACAAGCTACACTGCTGCCTCTTGACACAACAGTGTTGTGTCTGTATATGAGTGTACCGTTCGTGTGCTGCATCAAGACGACGTCTCATATGAATCTCATAATCACACTCATAAATCATCAGTATAGTGTACGTACCTCCATTATGAAATCCGTGTCTGTGTTGGAGGAAATGAGAGAGCATAGATCAGTGCTAGCAAGACTCCTCTCATGACCCGCTCGCTTGGCAGTGGCCACAATGGCACCTTTGTTTTCCCCCGGCCGCACAGGCCTGTTAGTCAAGAGCTGGGATTACTTTACCACCCCTCCCCACCTTACTTAAAAAAAAAACAAAAAAAAACCTGAAGTTTGTGTTGAGAGAAAGATCCCGGTGCGCCGGTCGGAATACCAAATGGACGGAGTGACATAACCAAAGGACGGTGACAAGAATAGATGGCCAAAGTGCTGCTGAGAGGGAAAGAAACTGAAAGGGAAAAAGAAAAGAATAGCATTTTCCCTTCCTTTTGCTCTTTCCTTGCCCCTGTCTTAAGTGCTGCCCTTGGCTGAAGTGGTACAGGTGTGTGTGTGTTGTTGTGTGTGTGTGTGTGTGTGTGTGTGTGTTGTTGTTGTTGTTGTTGTTGTTGTTGTTGGTGGTGGTGGTGGTGTGTGTGTGTGTGCAGCGCTCGAAATTAACGGTGTCCCGACGTCCCGGGGACCATAAAAAATGTTGTGGGGACACAAAGTTATCATTTCTGGGACAATGCCGGGACCGTCCAAAAATATAGCCTAAATGAAAAGATTCAAAAAGTAGGCTATTATATTTGCAAAGCCATCACACTGGGACATTAGCCTAACTCAACACCAACCATCAGCGAAAATAGCAACAGAAAACGTTCCTATAGGCTAAACGTCCGCATTGTGTTCTAGAATGTTGATTAAGATTTCGCAGCTGCGACTGCAAGCGCGTGTTTCTTCGGACTGCTGCTGAGAGGTTCACCCTGAACTAGAAATGCTCTCAGAGAAAACGGGCTCTGGATTGTTGATTTTTCAAGCCAACAAGGATATATTCCAGTAGACATGGTTAAGCTGTGAGAGGAATGGAGTTCGGTTTTGCTAATATTTCAGGTAAGCAAAGCAACAGCCCCAAACAATGCGCAGTTGTCTGTGGCCACCTGTCGCGTGCTATCTGCCCAAAACACCAGAAACGCGAGCTGGCTCTAAAGTAGATTAACCCTCATTCATACATATCAGAAACTGTCTGTAAATTACTTTCCAGTAACAAATAGTTAGGGAAACGGCAAGCAAGCTAACAGAGGTAGTTGTTAGCCAAGAACGTCAAGCAGTTTCATTCAAATGTGGCTGGAAATGAAGGCCTATATTCTGAACATTGTCATACAAACGCAGTTATTTAATTAATGTTGAAGTATCCGTGTTATTGTTTCTGTGCTGGTAAAAGCAGAAATGCCTATTAGCCAAGGTCTAATTGAAAAGGGAAAAAGTCCACCTTGACTTCATTGATTACAAGCACGAAGAACGCGCTTCAATTTTACAGCATTGCCAGCGCATTTCTCTCCAATCCCTCTCTTTCTCCCCCTCCCCTCCCTCTCCATGCTAGCCTAAGCCTATCCCCCTCTCTTTCTCGAAAGTGAGATAGGCCTAAGTGTGCGGTCGTAGTTTTTTCTCTTGTGCATTTATTTTTAGGTTAACTTATCAAATTGTCTTGATGTCAATGTCAAGTGAATTTAAAGCGGAAAGGAAACGTCTTGCAATGCGTTGTCATCAGGGCTCTAAATTAACAGACGCCATACCGCCAAACACGGGTGAAAAATCATTTTGGCTAGTAGAAAAAAATACCTACCCGCCAATTTGGCCAGTAGCGCCCGAGTACAGTAAATTATGAACGGTAAACCGCTGCTATGACGAACGCACGTTAAGTATGCAGAGCCCTTAAGGCGAGATTTCCTACATTACCCATGGACCGTGGGCTTTCCAGTGCAGCAAGCGGCAACTCCATGCTGTTGCGCGCGCCAGCATTGAAAACATTTCAGACGACCAGCGTTATGTCAGCTACGCTCACACTATTCTGACAGGCAGCTCTCCTCCTATGCTCTCGTCTATTTCGCTACAACCTTTTTAACGTCACTACTGCTATTATTACTAGGCTGAACCTTGCTGTAACAGGCTGCCTTTTTGAAGCAGCGAGGCCCTGACCGTTTCAATAACATGACTAACGCAGATTATGCCTATGTTTTGTGCGAGTGATGAGAATGTGGCGGGGGTTAGAGCAAGGTTCTGTGTGTGTTGGTGAATGTAATTGTAACCGTAATAATAGTGACGTTAAAAAAGGAGTGGTTGTGGAACGAAATAGCGACAAGGGCAGAGGAGGAGAGCTGACTGTCAGAGTAGTGTGAGCGTAGCTGTCAGTTCAGTTGTCTTCTGAAATGTTCCGAGTCCTGGCGCAACTAAGTTGGAAAGCCCACGCCATCGGAAAGAAAACAAATAACAAAAAAGCAACCAACGACGAAGCTGTGGAAGTAACAAAGGAAGCGAAGATTACCGTGATATTATTTACTTTTGACCCAGGCTTCTTGTCATTTTGTTGCGCATGGTAGATAAGAGAAGAGCTCCTCCTCTCTCCTCTCCTTTTCCTCTCATCGTTTCTCCTTCCTTGGGGTGTGCGTATGTGAGGTTTTGGAGAGTTTGGCTGTGTGCTTGGTTACTGTATGTTAAATGTCTGTTATGTGAGTGGCTTGTGTGATGTGATTCAGCTGTTTTCAGAGGAATTGAACAAAAACTAATCAAATTGATTAGGCCTAAGTAATGAAAGTAAAAAATAAAGCAGAAGTTAAAAAATTATGAAAAAATATATAGCCTATAATAGGCCTATGCTTATTATGTAGGCATAGGCCTATAGTATGCAGGCCTATATATAGTGTATCTGTGTTGTAGAAATAGTTGAACAAAATGACCATAATTTAAAAAAATGGCCTAATGCATAGTTTATTTTGGCGAGATTTGTTTTTTTTTTTTTTAAATGGCTAGTTGAACTTCTGTTTGGCTGGTAAGAAGAAATATCCACTAGCCAAATTGGCTGGTAGTGGAAAAAGTTAATTTAGAGCCCTGGGTGTCGTAGGCCTACTCCTAATGCGGCCCAAAAACCTACCGCATCTTCTTCCACCTAGCCTGATTATCATCGACTTTCACATCTCTTCGAGACTGGCTGAAGCTGTTGCATCACTAGGAGGGCACGGCCTGGCTATCTTCCACCGGCATGCCCATCACAACCAGTGGCCAAAGTCAGACTAGGTTAGACTATTGCCACTTTTTAACTAAAGCTAAACAGACACTGAATTGTTATTGATATGTAGTAGACTAAATGAAAGCTGTTTTTTTCTGTAGGCTAAATAGGCTACAACAGAGTAACAGGCTGGCTGCAATAGAGTCTACAATAGCCTACATGATGGGTAGGCTATATTGGTGCATAAAGCAATCAGTTTGACAAATATAATGTCATTGAATGCAGATTTCCTCATATCACCATGCTCATATATTCTTGAAAAACGAAATGTGCACGGTTACTCAAGGCATTTTTCTATATAAGGCACAGATGTTCATGATTTAACACACCCTAATTTTTTCTTAAAGACCTGAATTCACAGTTGCACTGCAAAAAAAAAAAAAAACATAATCACACATGAAATTGAACGTGGACATAATTTACCACTTATTTAGGCGCGAAAAAAATGGGGACACTTCTGGTTACATTCGGGACAATACAAAGTGGAATCCGGGACCATTGCGGGACACAAAGGAAAA
>NC_085870.1:41059953-41072453 GCF_034702125.1 Engraulis encrasicolus
GAGAGAGAGAGAGAGAGATGCATATTCTCTTCATTTTCCCTTCATTATCCCTCTCCACATCGTATGGGCGTCTGTTGCAATATCAGATCAATAACCGCTCAATCAGAGCACAGGCTTCTGTCAGCCGCTTATGCTGAGCCACATTCAGAGAGAGATAGAGAGAGAGAGAGAGAGATAGAGAGAGAGAGAGAGAGAGAGAGAGAGAGAGAGAGAGAGAGAGAGAGAGAGAGAGAGAGAGAGTCCTTTACCAACGTTCAAGGCCGCCTAATCACATTGATATAACTACCTTTCACTGTATATATACTACTGTATGTATGCCTGCACTCGAGGGCTCCATATTCCCTCTTTAGCCCCATCAAGCAATATCATGCCAATCAACTCAATCAATCGTGAATTTTGTACTGTTTCATAGATATGGTATGCTGCATTGAAATGTAGTATTAGATGATTTAAATGGCTTTGTCAGTGCACGACAGTTACAGCCTACATCAATCAAATCAACAAGGTATTGGCTTCCCATGGATATCAGCGTTTTGAAATAGACTACTGTCAGTCAAAGTAAGCATGAATGAGCTTTTTATGAGCTACTCTGCAATTTCAAGCGTGAACATGAACCTTTTACAAGGTACTCTACAACTCTACAACAAAAACACTCAAAATGGAGGTCAAAATGAAGGCAGAGGGATTCTCAAGGACAGCCATCAGCAAAGCATTTAAGTGGAGTACATTTCGCTTGAAGCAAGTTAGCTGTAGAGGCGGACACCAGTTGCCAATCAATTGGAAGAAAATATGGAAATCTGTCATGAAAACTGGTTTCTATTTCATTGGAATGAAATGTCATCCACGTTTAAGAAATTGATTTTAGAGTGTAGCTGCAATTCCACGGGGAAATTTCCGCTTCTGCCATATTTTGAGAGTACAAAATGCTGCCAGTTTAGGCAGGCATGGTTGCCTTCTCTGCCAAGCAACCCCCTCCGGTGTGGGGAATTATAAACAGAAAGGTGGCTTTGCTGAGAGGCTGCAGTGACTCTGAGAGGGGACATCTGCGGTGCAATCTGGCAGGCTGGACAGGACACAAGGTCATCATTAATGGGCATGTTTTAATAGCGGAGGCGAAAGGAGATAACCTACTGCTCTCCTTTTTGGAATCTATCTATCTATCTATCTATCTATCTATCTATCTATCTATCTATCTATCTATCTATCTATCTATCTATCTATCTATCTATCTATCTATCTATCTATCTATCTATCATGCTTTTGTTTGTTTGTTCATCCGGTGGTTTATGAGTGGTGCATTTTACGCAAAGAAATATGACCATTTTGCCCAAATCGAACCTGATGGACTACGCCCTTGAGATGACTTTACACACATAATTCACATAACCAGTTCAGCCAAAAGAATATTTGCTTTGAACACGCTTTATGACTAGCTCTTCAAGTCACGGAGCAAAGTGGCTGTAAAATATCAAGGACGTGAGCCTAAAAAGATCTGTTGAGACCATTTACATTCCTTTATCCAAGCCTGTAAATATTAGCAGTGAATATGGAGGCTTTTCTTTGACAAAGTGTGTGTGTGATGAAATGGAGCCTCTGAATGCCAGTTTAAAAAGCCTCTAGCTTCCATTAAACTCCCTAATAACCCCAAGCTTCCTGCTGAGATAATTCTCCTCCCACTTGCCTACTTCGACGAAACACTCATTCCCCAAAATGGTTTTGTCAAATACCCTTGCAGTGCAGTCTAGAGAGTAGAGAGAGAGATTTTTCAAGGGAACACACTGATTGAGTGATGATTTCAAAGTCTTGGAGGGCATTTGAGGCCATCTGTTATATGGCAAATCTCAGCAGTGATTCAACGCATTAGGAAGGAACAGAAGCGCCTACAGTACTCGTCAGAGACAATAAATGCTTCTTGAAGGTCTGGGATGGCTTTGAGAATGCAACACGAGAGGAGGAAAGTCATCTCCTGAGGTCAGCGCTGGTTGGGCGGCTCGTGATTTGATCTGGACTGTCTAAGTCGCCACAGGTACGGTAGGGCTAGACCTTCGGCTGGAAAGCAACTTCAAAGATTTTTTAAAATAATGTAGCAAAGCCATGGAGAGGGGATGACTGCACAAGCCGAGCCAATTTTGGAGATTTATGCTGAGAGTGATCTTTTTCCAAAGCCTACAGCTGACACATAGCGCTTAGATTCTCCACAGGAGTGGGAAATGAGAGTCGAAAGGAGGGCTAGTTGTGGCTCGTGGCAGCTAATTGCTTTCGGGCATAGCAGACTGAGCCACTTTTCCAAGGCCTGCCTCTCCCCCTCCCCAAACTTCACAGCAGCGGACCACAATCCTCTTCTCCTACACGTTTGGCCATAAAGATATGGCATGCACCTCAAAGGGTCCTTCCCTGCTGCCATTTTTTGTAAGTAGACCAGTGCTCTGCTGTCAATGTAAATCAATGTAGAACTGGCCCAAGCCTCATGTCTTAACGCTATGTAAATACCGTTCATATGAAGCGACACATTTAACAGCGACAAGATTTGGAGGTATGTCTTCTTTAGTGTTTTTTTCAACCTCTATGCTGCAGACTCTATGTGCCATGTTCAAGGCCTACTTTCCCCCCCGTCCTCACAGTAGTGCCCCGAAATCCTCTTCTCGTACACATTTGCTGTCTTCAAACAGGGATTCGCTGTACTGTAGAGTCCACATACAGTAGTTGTGAAGTAACAGGGTATAGCGTATCAAACCACATGGCAAGCGTGTATAATTGCTAAACTTTTTTTTAGCAGAGGGCATCTTGGAGCTGTGAGAGTTGCTTCAGCTTGTGTCAAAAGAATGAACCCCTCAGCCTGCTTGACCCAAACCAACTAAAGCTTTGAACAATTGATTGAAAAGAACAGAATCTTGTTTTGCAGGAATGCGTGGTATGTTTGGGTTTGTTTTTCTAACAATGCAAGATAATGTTACGTCCTTGTGTACCTTGTGTACCTTGTGTTAAGAAATCATTGATAATCATATGAAAACTTGCTACTAGTTCCTAAACGGTGCAAGGGCCGTTCATTATATTTAAAAATAAATAAAACCAAAAACCATACCAAATTCCCATGTTTAAAGGCAAAATACATGAATTGCTTGTCATTCTGAAGTTAAAGGGACAGTTTGGTCAATTTCAACATGCAGTTGTATTGCTCATGCTACCCTTGACTTGTCAGTTCCTGGTGATGCCACATTTTTCGGCTCAGCCCTTTCCGAGATATGAGCAATTCTAATGGGGGCAGCGTTTGTTTACATTTTTAAAAAATGAAACATAGGCCAACTCCAAATATTTTCCCAAAAGGTACTGCTGTTTGCTAGTTGTCTGCTGATGTTTTATAACCTTTTGGATGTTTTTGGGAATAAATAAAAATGTTTTCTTGAAATGTAAACAAAGAGCTGCCCCCATTACAATGACCAGGATCTCGGAAACGGCTGAAGAAGAAGAAGAAAAAATCTCAGGCACTGACAAGTCCAGGGTAGTGTGAGCATTACAACTGCATGTTGAAATTGACCAAACTGTCCCTTTAAGAGGGGAAATGGTCACAGATTGTACTTTTCATTGTGGCCTACAAATGAATTGATTCAACAATTCACTATGATTCCATCTTTGGTATTAGGTGTGCATCCGTGGAAGCATTTTTATTTCCAGCGGTAATTATTATTGACCGCATTTGTTATCATGGTTTAATGGTATATCGGTTATCGTGACACCCCTACAAGATTATAATGCAAAAATCACTTACCTGAACTATAGGACTTTCAAAAATGAGCCTCTGGCTGCTCTTTGCCCCAAGGCCCTGTGAATCACCTGTAATGGCACTAATACAAGACGGCGCCTTGGCAGCTATTTTTCGCCCTGTGATTTCAACAGGCCTGTCTCTTGCCTTTCTCATCGCTTATTGATTAAGCCCTGCCTGGGGGTATTAATTGACACGAGGCCACGCTAATTTGAGCACGTAGCACTCAATCTCACGCCTGCAGTCAATCCTATTAATTGATTACATTTTTAATTCATCATCTCCATCTGTGCTGCTCTGTCACGCATGTCACGGTCTGAGGAGAATGGAGACAGCTGACAAACTATGACGTGCTCCAGTCTAACAAACGATTCCCTATTGTATGCAGTAGACTATTCGTCCTATGGGAACATGACACATAAAGACACACAAGACATTTCTGCACTGTGTATTCTTCAATTTAGTGCACTAAATAGAGGGTATATAAACATTTGTGACTTGTGTAGTGGTTCTGGCCTATAAGGCCTTAAAAGACCAGTTATGCCAATTTCAATATGCTGTTGTACCCGGTGACGCTGCATTTTTCAGGTACTGACAAGTCCAGGGTAGTGTGAGCATTACAACTGCATGTTGAAATTGGCTGAACTTATCCTTTAATGGATTTCAACAGGTAAAGTAGCCTACTTGAAATCATAAATGTTGCAGAGACTCTCAAAACACAGGGATACTCAAAATGCAAGGTTAATGTTTCATCACACTTCACTTGATTGGACCCAAATTTCCATTATGTAAAAGCCTGGGTTTGCCTGACTAGAAGTGCAACGGTCCGCCCCACCTGCCAAGATGTTAAAGCCAACACTGCGATTACTCAGCGGAAGTAAACAGTTTTCATTTCCACCGGGAGAAGACGACGTAAATTATATGCTAAACAAGCAGTCAGAGGAGGGAGACGCGTGACCCTCGCGGCCTCGGCAGTGGCGGAGACGCTCAAAGGGAAATTACAGTGCTATGCTGTCAGTCCTGTCATTCAAGACGCAGCTGAGGCACTTCTCAGCTCTGCATCAAACGCTGCCGGGCGGGCGGCCACTGTGTTTACGTGTCCTCCTTGGTGCAATGCTCATTCGCATGTGCAACAATGCGACCATGCGACAATGTGCAACAATGCAAAGTGCTCTTTTGATCTTCTTTGCCACACTTACCGTCAAAGGTTTGACCTTAGCTCACACGTACACACATGCGCATACACACACACGCACGGACACGCATGCACCCACGCATATGCCCACACACAAGCAGTCTTCAGAGTTCAGATGAGATTCTTCATAGATACATGCACTTCCGTGTGTCCACTGTATTGGGTTTTCACAGTATGCATGACTGAAAACACTGCAGAGCTAATAGTGGCAGTGGAGTGAGCACATGCCAGATTTGCTATGCGATCATGTGCCTCCTAAGCTCTGGATCATATGCTCTCCCTCCCTCCCTCCCTCCCTCCTTACCTTCCTCGCATGATATCTACTTGTTGTTTCTTACTTTCAATCCTTCTATCACATATGGCCACATATACTCCTTCACTCCTTTTTTATGCATCTGTTTTGTTACACATACAGTACCGTATATAAAGCTAAAGAGGATTTAATTTGAAATCTCTGCTTCTGGTTTACTTTGTCAGCTTTCATGTTCATCTTTTCTGTCTCGGAGTAGCAATACAGCGGCGTGTTTTTCCCACCTCAATCTGCCACAATTTCTTGGGCTTCTCATGCCTTTCCTCTATCTGTATTTGCTACAGCAAATTAGCAAGCGAGAGAGAGAGAGAGAGAGAGAGAGAGAGAGAGAGAGAGAGAGAGAGAGAGAGAGAGAGAGAGAGAGTGACAGACAGGGAGACTGAGAGAGACAGAGAATAACGTGAAAGCATCTAAATGTCTGTTTTTGCTACAAATGTAGAGTGAGACAGACAGACAGAGACAGACAGACAGAGAGAGAGAGAGAGAAAGAGAGAGAGAGAGAGAGAGAGAGAGAGAGAGAGAGAGAGAGATGAAGATAACTGATGAGATAGCTGAAAAGAAATAAACTAAAGAGACTGCAAAGTAAAAAAAAAGCGCCAGCATTACTAATTATGTTCTGAGAGCAGGTTTAATATCCCTGCGCTGTGGTGGCTCGTGCTGGGGCTCACTCCCGCTGACAGGAGCTCCAGCACCACACGCGGCTCTTCGCACAGATGCGACAAATATTCCACACACACCAATGACAACTCTCAGACAGAGCTCCCCACCCACTGACTGTCAGCTCACTCACTTCCAAAGAGTGTGCTCACACACACACATGCACGCAGGCGGGCAGGTACACACAAACACACACATGCAAACTCACACAGCCCCACCTTAATATCTTTGTCATTGACTTCCATTCATATTAACCCTAGCAATAGCTAAAGAATGCTAAACTGTGCCCAAACCAAAACAATCCCTTATCTTACCTTGTCGGTGTGGATATAATTTTACACTTTTACTTTTACCAGTAACAACCAAACTACCCCAGCAAAAGGGGTCAAAACATGAGGGGTCCAGGATTTGGGCCCCACATGGAGCGAGGACCCCACTTTGTTGGTGTGCTCCAATAGCAGTGGCCTCATGAAGGTAGATTGGTGAGATAAGAAGAACACACAAAATCATACACGCACTCATACACATTGAATGCAGGCACACACACAAGCGTGCATGCAGGCACGCACACACACACACACACACACACACACACACACACACACACACACACACACACACACACACACACACACACACACACACACACACACACACACACACACACACAATCTCACAAGCGTATAAACACACATGCAAGAACACACAAAATCACACACACACTCACACACATTGAACGCATGCACACAGGCACACACAGAAGCGCGCACGCCCGCACGTAGGCACACACACACTTCAGGGTTTCTAGTAGCGCTGCTCTCTACAGCTCTTTCACTCTGTCAATCTTTCTTCCTCGTTCCCTCTCCTTGACACAAAAAGCACGCCCACACTCGAAACACACACAGAGACACATACTAGAACATGGGTGCTTCTGCAGACACAGAGTTGCATACACAACACACCGATAATATAGTAGTTGCTAACTAGGCTCTTGTCACTGTTGCCTATTCTCAGCCGGTCCATCTGCCTTGCCTTGTCTCATTTCTCTTGTTATATACACAGCATCATGCCCACACACACACACACACACACACACACACACACACACACACACACACACACACACACACACACACACACACACACACACACACACACACACACACACACACACACACACACACACACACACACACACACACACACAACCTAACACATAAACACACCATTCCAGGGAGAAGGGGGGGCGGGGAGGTAGAGATGAAATCCACTGCAGTATTTATGTGTGGGGTTCAGGCAGAGGCTGCACATCCACACATTCTCTCTCTCTCTCTCTCTCTCTCTCTCTCTCTCTCTCTCTCTCTCTCTCTCTCTCTCTCTCTCTCTCTCTCTCTCTCTCTCTGGATCTCCTCCTCCCACTCCCACTGACAATGCCACTGCAGCACCCTCGCTAGCCATCCGTACGCATGCATGGGGGTGTGTACTGTACTGTATACTGTATGTAATGGGCGTGTGTGTGCTGAGTGTGTGTACAGTATTTGTGTGTGAGAGAGAGAAAGAGAGAAAGAGAGAGAGAGAGAGAGAGAGAGAGAGAGAGAGAGAGAGAGAGAGAGAGAGAGAGAGAGAGAGAGACAGAGACAGAGACAGAGACAGAGACAGAGACAGAGACAGAGAGGGGGGCGAGAATTCATGAGGGGGATTACACAGTGTGTGTGTTCTGCATGCCGGGTGTTTGTGCCTGTGTGTGTGTGTAGAAAGGGCTGTGTCTGTACATGCATTCGGTAGGTTACACCAGTCTGTGTGTGTGTGTGTGTGTGTGTGTGTGTGTGTGTGTGTGTGTGTGTGTGTGTGTGTGTGTGTGTGTGTGTGCGTGTGTGTGTGTGTGTGTGTGTGTGTGTGTGTGTGTGTGTGTGTGTGTGCGTGTGTGTTTGTGTGTGCATGCGTGCGTGCGTGCGTGCGTGAGTGTAGGTGGTGGCTGCAGTACTGTAGTCACTGAGCACCACCAGTCATATCCCCATTCCTGACCCTTTTCTGAGGCATCCATCCTGCCTCCCAGCATCCAAGCAGCCTGCATCCAGCCTCTCAGCTAGGCCTGAGGGCTTCGGGTACAAGACTAGTTTCTCTCTCTCTCTATCTCTCTCTCTATCTCTCTCTCTATCTCTCTCTCTCTCTCTCTTGCGCTCTCTCTCTCCTCCCGCTCTTTGTATCCATGTCCCTGTTCTCCACTCTTTCCAACCTCCTCTCCTCTCCTCTCCTCTTTTCTCTTGTCTGTTTCATATATACATTTCTGCTCTGCTGCATAGTGCTTCCTTCTGCTTTCATCTTTCATCCCTTCCTTCCTCTCTACTCCTATACCCCTTTGTTGTTATACATTTCTCTCCTCTTGTCATGTTCTTGTCCATATTCTTTACCTCTTCTCCAGCGCCTGCTCTCCTCCTCCTCCTCGTTCCTCTTCTCCTTCTGTGCCAGCGGTTTCCAAGCTGGGGGTCGTGACCCCTGAAGGGGTCGCTGAGTTACTGCAGGGGGGTTCGCAGACAGGAGGGACTGTTTTAAAAAAAGAAAATGGGAAAACCACAGGTTTGTTGGTTAGTAACAGCATTCACTTCAATGGTTAATAAATTCAATGTATTTATCTTTCTCGTGAATTTCTTTTTTAAAGGCTTTTTTGCTATTTTTTTGCTATTTTATGGCTGTTTTGCCTTCATTGATGACAGGATAGTGAGAGAGGGGCAGGAAATGAGTGGGGAGAGAGAGACAGGGGAAGGTTCGGCAAATGACCCGGGCCGGAATCGCTTTCGGGTCGTCGGTGTAGCATTCCAGTGCCCAGCCGTTAGAGCCACTGCTGGGCGTGAATTTCAAATAAAAATATATAGCATAGCAATGTCAATGTACAAAAAAGTAATTGGGAGCCACTCTTCTATGCTCTTGTCAGCTCTTCACTAAGACACAAGCTTTAGTTCTACTATTGTCTTTTTTTCCTTCCTCTTTTCCTCTCTTCTACATCTTTCCTCCTTTCTTATCGACACTTCCTCCTATATCCTACTCAGCTGCTCTCCACTCTCCTCTAGGATTTTCTTCTCTCTCTACTGTTCCTGTCTTCCCTCTGTTCCTTCGCTGTTTGTGCGCGTTTTCTTTCCTGATGTCATGTTCTTTTACTCTTCGTTTAGTCCCTTCCCTATTCCACAACCGTAGTAGCCCACCTCTCCTCTTTTCTATTCTCTCA
This sequence comes from Engraulis encrasicolus, assembly GCF_034702125.1. NCBI lineage: Eukaryota > Metazoa > Chordata > Actinopteri > Clupeiformes > Engraulidae > Engraulis > Engraulis encrasicolus. Next base: position 41,069,099 of record NC_085870.1, read on the forward strand.
TCTTTTCTATTCTATTCTTTCCCATCTCCTCCTCAGGGCCCTTTCCTCCAACCACCCCTCTCCTCCCTTCACGATTCCACATTCTTTCGCTCTCCTCTTTTCTCTTCCCTCTCTTCCTTTACTCTCCTCCTGCTCCCCTCTCTCCCCTCTCCCTCATCTCCACGCTGCAAACCATTCACTATTCCACAGCCTTTCGTTCTCTCATCTCTTTCCTCCTCTAGGTCCCTCTCCACACCTCTCTGCCTCCCCTCAGCACTCTCCCATCCTCCTCTCTTCTTCTTTCTTCTCTGTTTTGCTCTCCTCTCCTCCACTCCCCCTCCAGACTGCAGCACGAGGCTGGCTGCCCTGATTAACCTCTGCAGGATGCCTGCAGAATGCAGTTTGTTTGCTGTTAGCGGTGTGTGTGTAACCGTGTGCCCGTGTGTGTGCGTGTGTGTGTGTGCGTGTGTGCGTGCGTGCGTGTGCGTGCGTGCAAGCGTGCATATGCATGTGCTTTGGCTCACAGCGTTTTGTGTGTGTATGGGTGTGTGTGTGCACATGGAGCACATGTATAACTGAGGGTATATGTGAGAGGGGGTGTATACGAGGGTGTGTCTGCACACATAAAGACATGGCCATATAGGGAGTACTGCCTTTCCCTCTCATAAATGCAAGTAGGTACTGTACAAGCACATTAACCTACTACAACTACATACACACGAACACACACAAACACACACACGAACACACACACACACACACACGAACACACACACACACACACACACACACACACACACACACACACACACACACACACACACACACACACACACACACACACACACACACACACACACACACACACACACACACACACACAGGCTGCATTCCTCTTCATCTATTGTACGTCTGACCACTGCATGTATGTGTCAACAACCATCTTCTACAGTCACAGTTCAATCACACACCACAAGATCACTAAACACAGCAACATCATGCCATATCACAGTACGCTACAACAACTCTCAACACACAGTGTGCTACACTGCTGTTATCCTCGATCACACCATATTATATTAACCCATTGTGTCCTGGAGACACACATACGCAGCATTCAGGTACTTGAGATTTGAGCTGTTTCATTACAAATGTGGGTAAGTTAGAGCTGAATGAACACATTCTAAGGCAAAACGAGGGTCCTAGCTTTTAAATGAAACGTATTCCATGTTTGTCTGTGCTTCGGAGGCTGACATATTTAGGCAGAGGACACTCTTTCCAAAACGGCTTAGGACAAAATGGGTTAAATTTTCATCCACTTTCATCACTGCCAGTGCCACATAACACTGTATTTCATCATCTCATATACGTAACACTGTCATCACGTTAAATACACACTACTGTACATACAAATTACCCATCACAATAGAGCAACGCATGGACTGTCACCGCACCACGTTGTGTCACAGAGGATTGTCAGAGGTGGTTGGTTGGAAGCAACTGAACTAAAAGACAACGCTGAAATACATTTCACCGCTTAGCTTGTTTGGCTGGTTCAGGATGACAAAGGCCTGTGCCGGTGTCCGTTCCTGCACCTAAACTCAGACCAACTGATAGTGTTCATGCCGAAAATCAGAGCGCATGGGAACCACAAAGTTGGTTCACAATGCACATAAAAATTAGGGATGCACGATGTCAAAAATTTCGGCCGATACCGATATCCGATTATGATATTGCGGTTTTGGCCGATGACCGATATTAACCGATACCGATGTTTTTCTTTCTTTTTTAAAAAAAAAGACATGACAATGATGCAAACAAACAGAATTTTTGAATGTCGTCTTATTTCCAAAAACACTTTTTAACTCCCTGTGATAATTAGATAAAAAATAGAGACAAAATAGAAGACAAACAGTGAAAGTCATCGTCAAGTCCATTCTTTTAGAACCGTAACATATAAAAAAAAACATCGGCGTTAACATCGGCCCAGTTTTACCCATCAGACCGATGTCCGATGTGTTGAATATTGGCCGATATCGGCCGATACCGATACATCTGGCCGATACATCGTGCATCCCTAATAAAAATACTTGTGTTTTTTTCCTCTGCGAGCAGTGACAACAACATAGCTGTCAGCAGGTTCGTCTGGGTAATATGCAGCCACATGGAGTAAAGCATACAACCCGGTGTGACTGCAAGTCGTTCGCTGTTAAATACTTTGGTTCCAAGTGTACCTGGTACGGGAACGGATATCAGCACCATTCTGGCTGGCCTTGAACAACACAGTCTCATCCCAACTCGTCAATTTCCGACTACCGTTGACCAGACTGCAATTTTTGACGTTGAGGACAAACCTGTCATGTCACATGTTGACTAACTTATGTGGCCTAAAGCTTGGCCTTTCCCTAAGCCTAACCGTCAGTGAAGTTATGCTGCCACAAGGGGGCGACTTTGAGGCGCACATCCCATTTTGACTCCAAGGGCATACCTTAGATCAATGTTTCCCAACCTTTTTTGCCTCGTGTACCCCCCAAGCCTTTTCGTTGTGCCATGAGTACCCCCTAACTCATGTTGTACATCACTTTTTCTATTCCAGTGTGACTATGCTCCATGCATTTGTTAAAATTACATTTTTCCAAGTACCCCCTAAAGTGTGCTCGCGTACCCCTAGTGGTACACGTACCCCTGGTTGGGAAACACTGCCTTAGACATCAGAAATTGTGGTCTGGCCAAAGGTAGTCAGAAATTGATGAGTTGGGATGATACACTGTAGCCTTGAAACAGCACAAGAGACATCCTCTTCTCTGGTCTAGTGTTGGGGAAACTAGGAGTTGTAGGAGGTACATGACCTGGATGTATGAATGAGAATCATCACACACCTGCCACATGTCACATGCCACTGCTTCACAGCACTCTGTCTGGCATCACGTGCACTGATGAAGGCTTGATAGCCGAAACGCGTTTGCTTTTTGGACATGGTGGTAATATAAATAAATAATGAGACGCAGTTTGTGAGTGCAGATTCTTCCTTAAGTTGATACTTTTTATCTCGCACCCAAAGACTTTCGTTTTTCCAAGAAGTTGAGCGCGTCCTTTGCCAATACTTGAATATCACAGTACATCTCCTCATCTCATACCTCCCTATCACTCACACTAGTACTGAACAATGACATCACCAACGTAATTATTACACAGTCACAGCACCATGACTTCAAATGAACTGCCACCACAACAATCAATCGCAGCTGAGCCAAAATAATGATTCCCACTTGGGAGCTTTTCCATGAAGAGGTCCTCTCTACGCTGAATCATTAAAAACGTTTCTGAGGTAAGCGGCAGATAAATATATAAATAAATAAATGAGTAAACAGACAAA
>NC_085870.1:41077453-41099953 GCF_034702125.1 Engraulis encrasicolus
TCAGATGTCTTTGTCCCGGGCCCAGCCAAAGCTGTCAGCGGCCCTGCGTAGACCTAAGATGCTTTTATTAGGCACCATCAGCCTGTCTAGGGACTACAGATGGAAATTAGCCAATATGGCTACAATCCTACACAATTGCATTTTTAATGTCATATTAACATATGCTGTCCCTGTTTTAAATAAATAAATGTTACATTTTTGGCAGCATGGGGCTCCCTGTGCAAGCTGCTCTGACTGTCCTTTCACCCCCCCCCCCCCCCCCCCCCCCCCCCCCCCCCCCCCCCCCCCCCCCCCCCCCCCCCCACCCCCCCCCCCCCCCCCCCCCCCCCCCCCCCCCCCCACACACACACACACACACACACACAGACACAGACACAGCCCTCTCCCACTCAACCTCCCACATCCATGATTGTGAAGGGAGAGAGAGAGCTTCCAAGAGGGTCCTCCGCTCCACTTTATCCATGTAGCACCTTAATGTGCGCTGTACCTCTTGTGGCACGCTGTAATAGACATTGAAAGTTAACTACTATAGTACTACACTACTATGAAAGTGCACGGGGCCTTTAGCAATACATTACGACTTGGTCATTGCCATTCTGGTAACAGCTCATTTATAATGCCGTGTCTTAAGGGGTTAACTGAGCAGTGCACATGGTCAGATCCGTTAGCTGTAGAGGATCTTTCTAGCCTGGTTATCGTCACAAGGCTCATGGCACTTCTCCATACAAAACCCAGCTGTGTGGTGGTGTGTTGTGTTGAACTGAGTGGTGGTGTTGAGTCAACTAAGATAATATTTCCATTACAAATCGTGTTATCTTGAGGTGGGTGGAGAATAGTGAAAGTGGGTGGACGACGTCAACCCATCATCGAAGTCAAGCAGTCTGGTCAAGAAGATGCACAAGATTTCCCAAAGGTCTGAGTCTATCAAATGGCTCCTGTATCTGGACGTGGCTGTCACCAAATCAAATCACTCATTCCAATAACACATGTGTTGCGATTTAATCCGAAACATCATTGCCTGGAATACATTCACTAATGCCATCATGTTACAGCCAATGTAACGCCAGGTTCCCAGAATGTGGGGAACTTTGAAATGGCAGAGATAGGCAGCTTGGACAGACTGACTGAGAGTAAAATATTGCGCTGTGTGTCCCAGGAAGCATGGGCAGCCCAGGCTATGTCTTCCACAGTCTATAACCCAGCAGTCTAACCACAGTCTATAACCACAGTCTATAACCCAGCAGTCTATACCAGATGTGGTGCTGCGATGGAGCATCTTTCTATAGTAGAGTAGAGTGAAGACACTTTATTGATCCCCAGGGGGAAATAAATGTGTTAAGTAGCTTACATACACAAATACACATAATGCCCAAATAGACATTTCAAGACATATAGCACGGGTAACAGTCAGGGAGGGGAAATAAAAACTACAGGAAAAAAATAAAAAGGAAATTGTGCAAAAACATATTCTGTGAGTTGAGGTAGACAAGAGATTAACACGATGCAGAATGAGTGTTGAATGATAAGACTATGATATATCATTGTGATGTACAGTAGAGTTGTATTGTGATGTGGAGTTGATGCAGAGTATAGAGAACTAAGATAATAAACCCTGGTAAGGTGCATGAAAACAAAACGTAAAGCGACCATAAAGCAGTGCGCCGTTCGGTTCCACCAGTGGAACACTGTAATAGTCACTGAAAAGCTAACTAGCATATTATTACTACTCAATGACATAACACAGGGCATTTAGTAATGCTATGAGTATGACTCGGTCATTGCCGTGCCTTAACCCATTGACGCCTAAGGCACCTGCAAAAAAGGGTGCTGAATTTCTGAACCCTTTTTAAGAAAAGCTGCCCTCAGCCTATAAAATCCTAAATATCTCAGCTTCTGAAGCACATAAAAATATGCGCTGAGTTGCATTTAAACACTAAGACCCTTATCTTTCATTAGAATGTGTTCATTCATCTCAAACAAGGAGAGATTTTTAATGAAGTTGTCTCAAATCTCATGAGCCTGAATGTTGCATAATGCAGCTCCAGGCGCCAGGGCCAATGCTGCGTAACGCAACATCAGGCATCAATGGGTTAAAGGAAGCACCTGAGGCCACATCTCAAGCACCACCACCACGTGTGTACTGCACTGTACTGTACAGTAGGTCAGGTGCATTATGGTGACTCATCATCAAGGCCTTCACAAAGAGAGCTCCCGCATGCAGGCCTGCCCACAGAGCGGGACAAAGGGGTATGTTGTCCTAGCCTGGGCGAAAAGCCGACTGTTAACTCCGTCATGTTGTCCCGGGCCCAGAGAAATAGGGGGCCCAGAATTGGGTTCCGGTTACATTGTATGTATTGGGTAGGGGGCCCTTTCAGATGACTTTGTCCTGGGCCCAGTAAACACTGTCAGCGGCCCTGCCCGCATGCATACTGTGCCCATTAGTCATGTTTATTTGCAACGTTTCTGTCTGTTGACCATCATCGGGCAATTTCACCATTAGCAAGGCCTTGAAATTAGCAATGGAAATGCCAAATATGATAACAGGATGACAACAAACAGCAAACACAGCAAACAGAGCAAAACGTTACTTTGTACTAAATGTGGTGTGTATGCGTGTGTGTGAGTGTGAGCGTGCATACATGCATGTGGGGCAGGGGGTGAGGGCTGGGATGGCATACAGTACATGCATTTCCCACAGAAGTTACAGGTGCAGTATGAGGCTGTAGAATGTCACATGGTAGGGCTTGTGGATGCAGGCCAGAACAGGGCCAAGCTTAGGCCTGACCCCCATCATAATCACCATGACAACGTGGTGCTTGGCAGTCCCACTCACCACAGTGTAAAGAGAGGTCATGTCACCCTACTTGAAGAGTCCTTTGCCTGAAAATCTAAGGCTACAAAATCCATCATCAATCATAACAGAAAAACAGAGGTGGCTTATGGGTAAAAAAGACTGGATTTTCGTCTACTCGCTTCAAGCCCATGAATCAGCCTTTTTGTCTGTCTTTCTTTCTTTCTTTCTTTCTTTCTTTCTTTCTTTCTTTCTTTCTTTCTCTCCTTCTTTCTTTCCTTCTTTCTTTCTTTCCTTCTTTCTTTCTTTCTTTCTTTCTTTCTTTCTTTCTTTCTTTCTTTCTTTCTTTTCTCTCCCCCCCTCCCTCTCTCTCTCTCTCTCTCTCTCTCTCTCTCTCTCTCTCTCTCTCTCTCTCTCTCTCTCTCTCCTTGCTGCTGCTTACACAGTGCAATCCCTGCCAGCAATGCATTAGCATTACTGAAGCGGGCGGACTTCGGGCAACAACTGTCTAAATGTCAATCAACCCCACTTAGATCTAATGTGCCAGTGCAGAGAAAAGGGGCCCCTATGGTGCCAGAAAACACTGGGCCCCGCTGCACTGAGCGCTGCATGCCGGGAAGACCTTGGCTCTCAACGTCCTGGGAGAGAGGGGGTCGGCTAATGACTTTACGTGGTTTATGATATTTGATTCCTCTCGATGCGTCTGTGCGTTCAACAGGGCAGACGCCATATAATACGTTGGCTAATGCGCCTCCGCCGCCATCTTTAATGGATCAGGAAGGGAAGAGCCTAGATGGGGCCATAACACTTAAAGTAACGGCCAGACATGTCATCTCGTCATGCCTTGACTATAGAGGTGAGCGGTGGATGTGTGGTAGAGTGTGTGTGTGTGTGTGTGTGTGTGTGTGTGTGTGTGTGAGAGAGAGAGAGAGAGAGAGAGAGAGAGAGAGAGAGAGAGAGAGAGAGAGAGAGAGGAGAGAGAGAGAGAGAGAGAGAGAGAGAGAGAGAGAGAGAGAGAGAGAGAGAGGAGAGAGTGTGTGTGTGTGTGTGTGTGTGTGTGTGTGTGTGTGTGTGTGTGTGTGTGTGTGTGTGTGTGTGTGTGTGTGTGTGTGTGTGTGTGTGTGTGTGTGTGGCCACCATTAGTGCCCTCCGTTAAGGCCTCTGCACTGTGCATCTCAAGTCATCGATGTCAAGAGTGTTTTATTGACATTTCAAAAATATATGTGTGTTGCATCGTAACACTAGACAACCTAGAAAAAGACAGCACTCAAAAGGAAGAAATCCACACATTAACCCTTTCATGCATAGCCTCCGTTATCACTGTATTGTTAGCATGATGGTAATAACCTCTGTTAGCTATACACTTGGTAGCAGCATAGCAGTGTTTTTATGATGAAGTTAAGCTTTTTAGCATAACCGACGATCCCCACTGCATGAAAGGACTATGGAACAATAGAGCCATCCTTGAACATATTTGTTCACAGGAAATGTAAGTTTGCATACTAACACGAGGTGACCTTGGTCTTATGAAAGTATGCGTGCTCTGCCTGGCCCCGCGAGGGTGATTGAGCAGTCAGTCATTCATTACTATGCAGTTCAGAGAATGGCTTGAGGACAGATCCCAATCGAGAATGCTGAACACCCCGGCCCGTGCAGTAGTTAATAACAACAGGCAGCAAAAAGCACAAAAACCAAGATGGATAGAGCCTTTGAGGTGTGTTGTGATCAATGTCCCTTCTAAAAGAATATTTATCATGCAAGATTTATGAGAATAAGTCGGAGAAAGCATACAGATCCCACTGAAACTGCTGCAACCTAGATTGTTAGAGCCGGGTATAAGCATTGCAAGGACACACCATATTGGACTACACCGTAATGTAAAACAAATTTCATGTATTCATTAAATAATGATGCTAGAAAGCTATTTGCTACTGACGCACTGACATCTTATATCCTTGAGTGATGCTCTCCTGATCAGTCAAACGAGGGCACACAAAACTAGCCAGACTGTCGCTAGACGTATGTTTCGCACCGCACAGTTCCGCACAGCACTGCCAGATAGCTCCACAAGTTCCACACACAGGTCTGAGCTGTGTCTCCCCAAAACATTTAACTAGTACTTAAGCCTAAGTAGTACTTAAGTATGAGGCACCCCCCTAGGCAATATAACACATCACTACAAGTTTATACATACAATAATTTTATAGGCCTACATACAATATACTTTCTCGCACATGCAAATGAAATGCTTGCGCAAAGTGCATGTGCAAGGTAAAATAGTGTATGTATAAACTTTTAGTGATAATGTGAGACCTATTTCTGTTGTACTGCAAATGGGGCACTGTGATGGAATGACCACGGGTGTGTTCTGACTGTCCCGCCAACAAGCCTGGCTCTTCGGTGTAGTGGTCAGAACCCCAGTTTACTACCCCAGAAGGTCTGGGTTCAAGTCCCAGCTGGGCAACTCCACTCCCCTTGCTACAAATGGTGTCAGAAGTGTGATGGCTACCGTGAGGCCATCGGAAGCGTACCCATTGTGTGTGAGCCGTAATTCCCTGTGAAGGACCCCCAGGATTGGTGATCCCGGTGCGAGGGACCCCAGTGATGGGTGAAGCATTGATGATGGGGCACACTGGATGGGAGAAGCATGATGGGCAGTTGCGTGAGGGCACAATGAGTGTGTGAAGCGCATGGGTGCGCTTCCCGAAGGGGAAGGCAGTGTGATGGAGTGACCATCACTAGGGTTGTGGGTGTGTTCTGACTGTCACGCCAACAAGCCTGGCTCTTTGGTGTAGCGGTCAGAGCCCCAGTTTACTACCCCAGAAGGTCTGAGTTCAAGTCCCAGCTGGGCAACTCCACTCCCCTTCGCTACAAATGGTGTCAGAAGTGTGATGGCTACCGTGAGGCCATCGGAAGCGTACCCATTGTGTGTGAGCCGTAATTCCCTGTGAAGGACCCCCAGGATTGGTGATCCCGGTGCGAGGGACCCCAGTGATGGGTGAAGCATTGATGATGGGGCACACTGGATGGGAGAAGCATGATGGGCAGTTGCGTGAGGGACACAATGAGTGTGTGAAGCGCATGGGTGCGCTTCCCGAAGGGGAAGGCAGTGTGATGGAGTGACCATCACTAGGGTTGTGGGTGTGTTCTGACTGTCACGCCAACAAGCCTGGCTCTTTGGTGTAGCGGTCAGAGCCCCGGTTTACTACCCCAGAAGGTCTGGTTTCAAGTCCCAGCTGGGCAACTCTACTCCCCTTCGCTACAGGCACCTCACTTTGGCTCAAGTTTTTTGGAAATGCAGTCCTGGTCAATAGCACGGCTTGGGAAGCTTCTCATCCTATAGCTTGACGAATCAATTGTTGTTTCAGATAGATTACCACTCGCATTGACGAGTCACACGTCAAAAGTATTCTAGACCACATACTCTTTAAAAGATGAGCAGAAGCTGAAAGAATGTATTGCTGGCAAGGATAGCCAAGTGGTAGATACAGTCACACATTTTTGAAAACAAATCCAGAGTGCAGCTGCCCCAGATCTTTGAGTGGAGCTGTGTGGATCTGTGTGGATCAACACAGATCTGGTGAGAGACAGGCAACTACAAAACATCTGTCCAGGAGATACATTATTAATTGTACTATCTAAGATATAAAGATCAAATCAGCTTTCTTTCTCTTAGTTCACAGCAGTATACAGACCTTTTCTAGGCCTGCATCATCTATTAGCCAGGCTATGCCCTCCTAGTGACGCAACACTTTCAGCGTTGCAACTAGTCAGGTAAAGAGCAATGCAAGTACTTTCTGAGTTCCCGAAAATACGGGAACTCCTCCCACTTTGTCGGTAAGCAAACGACCATAAGCAAACCAAGGGAGGCAGGTCAACCATGCCGTTTGGGAAATGTTAATTGTTATGCTCTTGGTCAGACCAAGTCTCGAAGAGATTTGAATGTTGATGATAATCAGACTATCATCTATAGTACCCTACCATTATAGTACTCTAATGTCTGATTGGCCAATTGTCTCTGCTACTAGCTGTCCATCACGCAGGAAACATGAAGAGCCAAATGAGCCTCCCTCCCGATACGAAGGCCAAGGCAGCCTGCCAAGGCAGCCACCACCAGCTGACAGAGCACCCAGGACGAGCAGCATTCATCCGGGCCAGGCGCAACGCTGGATATCAGCCTGGTTGCTGTGGAAACGTTGTTGTATGGGTGGACACAGGCAGGCTGGCACGAGCAGACAGGGGCCGGGAGGGAGAGAGCGAGGATGGGGGTGGGATGTGGGGGGTGGGGGGCCGTGTGATCAGAGACTCCGTGGAAATGTTCCCTCCTGGGCTGCCTTAAGAACCGAGATAAGGTTTTATTCAATTTAATTCAGATGGGCTGGTGGGGGGAGGTGGGGTTGGGGGTGGCTGAGGAACCGGGCGAATGGTACGTGAGTGGGGAGGGTAATGTGAAAATAGCACACAGGGCCTTATTGCCATGGCTTCCACTCACTATCAAGATACTCATTTGGAGGCAGCCCTGGCATGAGCACGATAAGCGAAAACACCCCAACATCTGAGCTTTTTTAGCCACCACTGACACCGTGCCTGCTACCCCCTCCTTCCCCTTCTCATTTTAATCCACCACTGGCACAGCAGGCTATGCTGCTTGCTTACATCTCATCTTCACTGGATGCACCTCACAGCCTCCACTAGCCAGCCAGCTGGGGAGTAGAGCTCATGTGTTGCGAATGCTGTATCTGCCTCTCACCTGCACCATTTACACTTGTCAGTCTTCTTCACACACTCGTCTACCGTGCACTAGATCTGTCTTTTCAAGACAGAGACAATAGTCACGGGTGTTGGTTGATTCTGTATGCCTGCAAGCTGCTTCAGCCCACACACACACACACACACACACACACTGAGTTGGAATGATGAAAATAGTTTCTTACAGTAAAATAAATTAAGAAATTGTAAAAAAAAAGAAAAGGAAAAGCACACCTAAATCCCCAGTGGCAATGGCACTTTTTTCACGCTCTCTTTTCACATTGTTCCTGAAAAGAAAACTTGCCAGCGAAATTAAGCGCTGCTTGTTCTCCGCAGTCCCTTCCCCACAGTCCACACGGCAGTGATAAGGTCCTCTTAATTAATCCCCATGCCTGCAAGCACTTCATGCACAGTACATTTAACAACGCTAATACAACACATATTAGGGTGGGAGCAACACTGTGAGTGTTCATTTGGACTCCCTATGATTTGAATTAACACTGACAAACATTTACTTTGTAAGCTCACAGTAAAATAAACCAAACAAACAGGGAAAAAAAATATTGGCGTCTCTCCACATGCCCAAGCACAAACACAAATCCAGACACGCGTGCAATATGTGCCCGCATCGAATGTAAAAACGTTTCTTCTTTTTATGTTTACTAAATATTCCCCCGGCTGCATAATTAACCGCATACTAGGCTGTGGACTCGCCAGGAAGACAGCGAGCGGTGTACATTAAAACTGACCCTGTAGTGAAGCACGCTTTCATCGCCGGATAACAACCAACGTTATTACTCAAGGCCGAGGTATACAATATATCCAAGCACAGCAGACAGACGGAGAGAAGGATGGTATGTTTTTTTAATACATGAATGGCTCAGGGATGTACTTTTAACACCTATGTTGAAAACAATCATGCAGACCACCAGTCAAGTCAAGAGCTGCTTTTAAGGTTGGTTTTTGTGGTCAGATAGGACCGGGAGAGACACAGCTTTTACACTGTCTTAACGTGCGAACCATATAGGACTTATGTAGGAGATAAAATATTCATGGTACACATATGCATAATGGAACAAAGTCCTGGTGTTAAGAGAGCTCAGGGAAGGAGGTTGAGAATCCTCTTGCTGCCATAGAGAGATGCAATGACCTGAATAGACTAGATGCTCTTAGTGATAAGAATGAGAGAATGCTTTTTGGAAATAAAAAGAAAGGAAATTTCAAATGAGCTAATCATCAAACAAGTAAATTATTGTTTTGTGCCTGAAACATTTGGACTGGTGATAATTAGTGGAAATATCCATTGCTAGTGTGGATGAAATGCATTAATTAGTGCGCTATCTGAAATTAGAATTCAGTAGCGCCTGCATACATCTTCGTTCTCGCTGGAGAACGGGCTTCTTGTGATCGTGAGGTTCTCGCAAGAGAACGGCTGTCCGCCGGCGGACCGATCATAAAAGTGCTTCCCGGGGTCGCTGGACCAATGCACTGGTGGAGTATAGGTTAAGCCATTGATGCCTAAAGCACTTGCAAAGAAGGCTGCTGAATGCCTAAGCCCTTTTTAAGAAAAGTTGCCCTCAGCCTATAAAAAAAACAAAATAGGCCTATGTCAGCCTCTGAAGCACATAAAAACATGCAATAAGTTGCATTTAAACACTAAGACCCTCATCTTGCATTAGAATGTGTTCATTCAGCTCTAACATATGAAGATGTTTAATAAAATGGTCTTAAATCTCATGAGCCTGAATGTGGCGTCATGCAGCTCAAGGCACCCGGGCCACTGTTGCACAACGCAACATCCAGCATCAATGGGTTAAAAGCAAAATATCGTATTGGGCAAGGTCGCTGAATTACTGCCGAGCCCCATGTTGACTACGGTTAAAACGATTCCCGGGCTCGGGAGTACGGGGCTCCAACTGAGAGCTCAAACAATACCCGCGCATATGTTCTGAGCTCTGAGCGGACACCCCCGGGCCGGTTATTGGGAGAGCAAGCACAACCGAGGAGGAGCGAGGGCTGAATCCTGAGCATAATGATCAAGATAACATAGACAGGAGGTGATCGGGACGGATGGTGGGTACGAGCGAGAGAGTGAGTTTCTGCCTTGGAGCAGGTGAGCGAGGAATAAATGCGAATGTGGTGTAGATAATTGAGGGGCATGCCAGCTGTCATTGCACTTACAAATCCGTCGAATGGTGGCTGTGCGGAGAAAGAGAATCAGGTGAATAGTTAGGCGTGCCTATTTTTAAATAGACAAATGACAGACGAGCAGGGAATAGAGTGCAGGTGTTAAGTCAAGTCAAGTCAAGTCAAGTAGGTTTTATTGTCAATTTCTTTACATGCACTGGTCATACAAAGAATTTGAAATTACATTTCTTGCTTTCCCATTAGACATAGACTAATCTAGGTAAGGACATAGACAGTATAGACATAGACAGTACTTATACATGGACTTAAGACATAAGACATAGACAGTGCTCATACAGACATTTAAAGTGCAAGACTGGACAACAGAAGACTTGTAGAGGACATACATTAAGAGGTATCTGTTGTGCTTTTGTGCTTTTCCTAAAAAAAGTCCTTTATAGCGTTCTGACATGGTAATAGTAGCATTTTGAAGAAAATAAATATTAAAAAAGGTCTGTCAAGTACACCAGCAGCAGTGTGTGTGTGTGTGTGTGTGTGTGTGTGTGTGTGTGTGTGTGTGTGTGTGTGTATGTGTGTGTATGTGTTTAGTGCAGGTAGAAGGTGCGGTGTGCGTCTTGTGTGTGTGTTCGTGTGTCTGTGTGTGTGTGTGTGTGTGTGTGTGTGTGTGTGTGTGTGTGTGTGTGTGTGTGTGTGTGTGTGTGTGTGTCAGTGTGTGTATGTTTGGGTTTAGTGCAGAAAGTGCAGTGTGCTTGTGTGTGTGTGTGTGTGTGTGTGTGTGTGTGTGTGTGTGTGTGTGTGTGTGTGTGTGTGTGTGTGTGTGTGTGTGTGTGTGTGTGTGTGTGCATGTTTTGAGTTAGTGCAGGTTGAAAGTTCAGTCACGAGTATAGTAGTGCAGGTGGAATGTTCAGTCGCAGATATGGTGGTGGGGGGATGGGGGGGGGGGTTGTCTTAACTTAGACCTGTAAAATTTCATTATGCTTCTCCCGAACTTTCTTTTTTTTTTTTTTTTTAACAAAACGTGCATTTAATGTCAAGTCATTTTTCCAGTTTTAGATGAAGAAAAAACATAGAGGAAAAAAGTATACGACTATTAGAGGTGCTCCGATCTCCATTTTTTGGCCCGATCACCGATACCGATCACCAAAAATCTTTATCTGCCGATCACCGATCATTGCCGATCACAGAAATTATTTCCTATTTTTTTTAATAGCCTATTAATTATCCTTATTGAATATTTCTGCCCATAAACCAATCAATCTTAATTTGCACATGTCGCTTTCACAATGTAGGCCTATTATTAGGCTATTACTATTATGATTATTATTATTATTGTTATTATTATTATTATTATTATTATTATTAGGCTATTATTATTATTATTATCTTTCAGCTCTTTCAGACTAGTGTTGGTAGGGTGAACATTGGTAAAGTGGGACAACTGGTAAAGTGGGACAGTTAACATTTATCATCAATATCTTCATGTTGCTTTACTGTAGCCAATTAAATCTTTTGGATACATTTTCTCTAGCATGTAATGTTTAAAATATAATATTAAGTGTGGTTGTGATGTCTTCCTGGCGGGCGTGATAACATGTAATTCAAAGGCTGAACCAAAAAAACGACGATTTTGAAAATGACATAGCAATCTGAGGTCAATAATGTTAAGGGCCTAGCACTTTAAATATTGATGTTAGGCCTCAACAACTGTTTTCATATGAAAGGTGACTTGATTAAGTATCATCTAGTTAAAAATTCATTAATTTTTTAAATAAAATATTTTAATTAGGGGCACATTTTCCACTGTCCCACTTTACCAATGGCTATTGGTAAAGTGGGACAGGGCACATTTTTTATGGTGAAACAGCAAATATTGTATTATATTTCAATAAAATCTTGCTTATAATTGCTTATTATAAGAAAATTACTAATAAAATCCTGTATTAGTCTCTTTTTCAGTAGTAATTTGCTTGCTGTATCAGGTTTATGGGTGCGCTGTACGTATACAGGTTAATGCAACAAATTCTTCATATAAAGGTAACAAAATGTATGTAAACAAACAGTTTTTACATAAATGCACACATAACAAACTTTAATATCCATGTCAGTTGTGTAATAAATAAAATAAAATGTAAAAAGCAGCCATGTCCCACTCTACCAGTGGTCAGGAAGGTCATTCTGAACTTGGCCAGAACTGTTTAAAGCAAAATAATTTCTTCTGTGATGAAAATATTTCTAAAATTTCTGCTTAATTTTGTTAAAGACACCCTAGATTTTGAAAATAACATAAAAGTTTGACATGTGATGTAATGGCATTTGACTACAATGGCAGAGAACCTGAAATTTCAAGAATCGTCCCACTTTACCAATGTTCACCCTATAGCCTACAAGTAAGTCTACAGTATTAATCAATTTATAAGTTATTGCATATAATTACTTAACTATTTGAGATTGAATTGAAGCTCAGACACCTGGATCTCAGTCTCTCGTCTTCTGCATACGAGAAAAAACCCTGTCGCTTTAAATGAGCAGCCTCGTGAGGAGAGCCCCTCCCCTCTCTGTCACTCACTGTCCACAGCTGCAGTGCTCCGCGACCGTTCTGCTCTCTCCCTCTCACTTCTGTCGCCGTTTGGCGTTTCAGCGACTATCAAACTAATCGACTGACTGTCAATTACAACTTTGAAAACAATAACGTTGGCATGCTTGTGCGGACAACGTGAACTTGTCGCGCGCTGACCGAGGCAACTACACAGGTTATAACGTAAAATGGCTAACGGGCGAGAAGTAGTCTATCGCAAATTACATTGTGACTGAAACACTTGAGATTCTACATACACAAAACAAGAAAAAAAAACTTCACTTGAAAGAACAGGGAACACGCACAACACAGCGTGTCTGCGAGGAAAGCTCTTTCTCTGTAACACTGTCATAGAATGTAGAATTCCCTGCACAGACTCATTGAGTTTCACCGTCCATTCTCCCTAGTTGCTGTTTGGTGTTGCAGCGACTACAAAACTAATGACCTGGCTGTCCATTAGGCTACAACTTTAAAAACAATACAGTTGATGATTGTTTTGGAAACGTTTAGTTGTTGCGTGCTGACAGGCTGTAACTCAAAATAGTGAACATGGCGAGACTGACACGTCATTCACAAATTACAAGCGTCATGTAAACTGCCCATGGATCGGAAAATCAGATCATTGTTGATGCAGATATGATTATAAATGGTGAAAATGAAGGAGGGAATTCCAAAAAGTTAAAGACAAGTAAAGATGCCTTATTTTGGTGCAGCAGCTGTGCAGAGCCAGCACCTAGGCTACATGCAGGCAGCGCCAGGTGTAAAGGCGAAATGGTTGCGTGAGGAATTTAATATCTCTGGATCGGTTTTTTGATCGGCATGTTTTTCCGATCACCGATCAGGCTATTTTTGGCCATTATCGGCCGAGCATGATCGGCTGCCGAGCAATCGGAGCACCTCTAACGACTATGTATCTTTGCAGCATACAAGTTAGTTGGGGTTCACCACTAATCTGTTTTCCCACTGCCACTACAGATTCCTCAGCAGCAGAGTTAAGAGTGACATTGGTAGAGTGGCATTGGTAAAGTGGCATTGGTGGAGTGTCACTGGGAGCTGTCGAGTATCCAGGTGAATTCACTTCTAATTTAGCAACCTGCAGCTCTAATTAGAAAAAAAAACCCTAAGGTAATCCAAGGATCTGTCATCAGAATATGAGATAAGTGACTGTGCACAGTCTGGGCGAATCAGTCCATTACAGAGACACTCTGAACAGCTATGATGATTGTTATGACTGTCCCAGACAAGCTGCTAGGACAAGCAGAATAAAAGAAAGAAGAGCCAGACAGACTCATAGTCTGTATAGGAAGGCGCAGTATAAAGGACATGCAGTATAGGCTATATCCTCAACATTGGTATTTCATTGGCTCCCAGGGAAGCGCTGATTGGGTCATGATTGGCGTATTCACTGTGTCCGGGCTTGAGATGCTGTCTGAGGGAACACTATTCACAAGGAACAATGGCTTCCTCCCCAGGGCCTGTCATTTCTGACAGCCTTTCACAGCACTCCAAACAGTACAGTAGTCTATCAGTAGTCCATCTCTCCACTATCTCTCCCTCTCTCCTTTACTCTTTCTTTTCCTCTGCCACTGCACTCTTTTTCTCATCTCTACCATGCTCGCTCTCACGCTTTCTCTCTCTCTCTCTCTCTCTCTCTCTCTCTCTCTCTCTCTCTCTCTCTCTCTCTCTCTCTCTCTCTCTCAATCCTCTGTCCAAAGAGAGTGCAATCTTTCCTCACCCATGTTTCTGCTTCTCTTCTTCTCTTTCATGCTCTCTCTTTCATGCTGTCTCCCCATCCCCATTAGTCTCAGTCATTCCCATGGTGGAGGGGAGAGCTAGAGGCTTGGTCGTTTTTGGAAACATTATTCCACACTCCCTCTTTGACCTTTCACAATCCTACCCTCTCTCCCTGTCCAACTCCCTGCTGTCACAGTCCTCCCTCGGTGACATCACAAAGTCAGGTCCCAGTGGCTCTCTGGCACAGTGGCATCGCCGCAGGGGTAGCCAATGGCAAGAAGGGAATGAGGAAAATGAGGGCGGAGTGAAAGTGATGACTCGTTGAGCAAAGAGGGAATGATTGATGAGGTTGCAGAGATATGGCTCCATCAGAAGACAGACACACTGACACACAGACTGACTGACACACCGATACACACACACAGACACAGACACAGACACAGACACAGACACACACACACACACACACACACACACACACACACACACACACACACACACACGGAAAGAGAGTCAGCTGTAAAGGAATGAGAGGCAAGAGAGATGCTCTGGCCCACAGACAGACATCTCTCTCAACTAGGCACAGCTTGGGCATGTCTCCAGCTCGGCCTGCCTCAAAGTGTCCCTCGTGTTTCTGTACAGCAACATTCATTTCCCTATTAGGATCACTGCTCAGCTAGAGCGCCACAGCAAACTCCACAAGAAGAAGCGTACAGAAAATGGCATTACACAACCAATGGAGCTCACAGAGAGAGAGAGAGAGAGAGAGAGAGAGAGAGAGAGAGAGAGAGAGAGAGAGAGAGAGAGAGAGAGAGAGAGAGAGAGAGAGAGAGAGAGAGAGAGAGAGAGAGAGAAAGTAAACCCGAAGTGCCCTTGCAGACAGTGGTTGCGACAGAGATGGACAGAAGAGGAGGTCAGCTTATAGCACTGCATGAGTGGGTGATGATAGAGGAGAGAAGTCCACAAAAGGGCCAGTCAATAGCCAGCGATTCCACAAAAGAGCCGCTGTGACATGCTACAGATGCAGCCCTTCTCCACCATCAGAAAAAAAAGAGAAAGATTATCTGTGTTTGGCTGCCAGCAGCGGGTGACGGAGGATACCGGGAGATGATAACAGTAAGCACAGCTGTTGAGCGCCCACAACGCAGCCATGACACCCACCACAGGAAGTGAAGCCAGTGAGTGGGCTCCATTGCAGCCCTCATCATGAATGGACTCGGGCTGACCACCATTATGTGTTAAAAAAACCAACAGGCCGCATTAAGAAATCAATACTGCGTTAATGAGCTAGCCAGGCTTTTGATAGCGTCATTGTGATAGCGAGGTCACAGAGATGCACTAAAATGGGTCGCTTAGCCTACATTGCATTGATCTTTTGAAAAAAAAAAAAAAGACAAGACCAAAAGGTGGTGGAGGGAGGAGAGGGGGGGGGGGGGTGACGACATGGCGAGAGATTTATTTTGGAGAGTGTGTTCACAGCTTGGCATGCAGGTGCCAGTGCACAGAGAAGAGTGCCATTGCTCAACCGTGGAAAACAATAATGAAAGAAAAAAAATCTGCACACACACACACACACACACACACACACACACACACACACACACACACACACACACACACACACACACACACACACACACACACACACACACACAGAGCCGCCAAATTAACGAGCAGACCTCATTGAGACACATACAGCCCTAGGATACTTAGAGAGATTAACACCTGTGATCTAAAATAAAAAAGGCTTCACACTGACAGAGCGGCTTGTTAAACTAATCTAATGTGAGGAAAGCTTTCTAGACCTGTTGAAATAACGTGCTAGGTTGGCTCATTAGAATGCATACTGGCCGGGGTATTTGTAGAAGGCTTCATGTGATTTGTAATGCAGACAGAGCAGAAGACAGATTGAAGCAGGTCTACAACACATTGGTGCAACAATTTCGGACTTACACAGATCTGCAATAGCACAGTACATATGAAAACAGGAAAGAAATAGCAATCAACAAATAATTTCATTGCCTTCTATAGGACTGACTCAATAGAATATGGCCAGTGTTTTGCATTCAGCAAAAATTACAAAGAGCATAACTCATAATTTAGCCAAACTAGTCATTTTACATTGTACAAATGTGCTATGGATCTTGCCTAACACTTTGGAGTAACAGTCCCTTAAATAGCTTCATGAACACTTGACTGAACTAGTTGTTTTTATTTATTGATAATGAACTAATTATCAATAAAACATTTAGAAATGTTTGTAAATGAGTAAGAAATACTGTTAAAATGGCAGACACGGCACAGCTGCAGCAGTCCTGAAAGTTTGTTCTCCAAAGAGCAAAGGAGATGAAATCACTGGATAAAGTCTACAGTAGGCAAACAAAAATCAAACTCATCCAGTAGGATCCGCTTCTCACTCCACTGTGCAGCCATGGGTTGGATCTTATTCATTTACAAACATTTGTAAATGTTTTATTTATAATTAGTTCTTTCATAAATGTTAGTAAAGCATTAATAACATTTAGTAACGTTAAAGATGTCCTCTCATCGTTATTTCATTAATAGTGCTGTGTTCTCCATTGTTATTGAATGCGTTACGCGTTGGTCCTGTTTAAAAAAACGTTCTGGTTGCTTTGTTTCAAGCCGTTTTGCAAGCTAGCAAGGTGGCTTCTGGACAAACGAGAGGGTCTTCCGGGTTTCTCGTGGATATCCGCCTCTGATTGGCTCCCTCCTCCTGCTCCTCCTGCTCCGACCCCTAGGCGAACTGCAGGCATGGGTTGACTAGAGTGGGCAGGCTGTATATAAACTGGCTGTGTGCTCTGTGTGTATCTGAGAGTAGCTACCAGCTGATACTAAGGCTAGGCTAGGTTTCAGGCCACCAGGCGTTGCTTGTATTGAAAACAAGCAGAAAAAATACTCAACATGTTTTTAGACAAATGGGTCGACATAAACCCATGTGGGGAACGCCTTCTTTCGATGTGACGCAACACAGACAGGCTTTCGTGATTCGCTCGTGGCTCTGGATTGTTTATGTCAATTGGGAAACACCGGGAAACACAGCCACGCACCACTATGAAGCCTTGCATGTGAGTTTAACTTGGGGTGACCGTCCGATTTTCAAAAGGAGCGAGTAAAACTGTTTTTTATTGGAAGTTGGCCTTTAATAATGTTAAAGAGACTGTTATTCTAAAGTGTTACCCTTGTGTCTTGTTTATTGACATACCGCATTTTTTTTACATTACTATGGGAGAGATATCCATACAGGGAGCTAGGGGACCTACAAAAATAGCTCAAGTAAAGCATTCAAAACCACATTCACAAACATGCTTGGCTATAAGCTCACTGTAAAAGGAAGCCTTGCTGCAAAGCCGCTGTTGCCATGGATGGTGTGACTTGCCTGCAGGGCCTCTGACAGCTTTGGCCAGGCCAAGGACAAAGTCATCTGAAAGGGGCCCCTGCCCACCCAATACATACAATACAATTGGGACCCAATTTTGGAACCTCCTCTCTCCTTGGGCCTGGGACAACTGATCCCATTGTCTCCCCTTGCCAGCCTCTCTGCTTGCCTGCACAGTCAGGGAGACATAATAATAAAAGAATAATCATAATAATCCCAAGCCTGATTCTCAAGGCAGAGCCTCAAGAGGAACACACAGGTCTTGGCTGAAAAGACGGCGTGATTTTGCACATCTTAACGCCATTAGTATGGAGCGCACATGACCCGTAAGTGTCCTTGTAAGATAGAAAAAGCTGCACATTTAAAATGCACTACAAAGGTCTACGAATGTTAGTCGAGGCAGTGAACATGGACCCTTTTGTAAGATACTAAAAGGTAGACATACCAAGGATTTTGTCACTCTTTATTTTTCAATGCACTGCCTGCACAGGATAGGAGAGGAGAGCTTGTAGCATGTATGCTCTCAGAGGGATGTTGTGGAACTCTGCCTGCTGTTCTTGCAGTGCTCAATTCAAAGTGGCCATTAGCCATAGGCGAGAGTAGAGAGAAGCAGCACTGTCGAGAGAGAGAGGGAGAGAGAGAGAGGGAGAGAGACAGAGACAGAGAGAGAGAGAGAGAGAGAGAGAGAGAGAGAGAGAGAGAGAGAGAGAGAAAGAGAGAGAGAGAGGTAGAGAGAGAGCGAGACAGAGGGAGTGAGAGACAGAGAGAGTGTGTGAGAGAGAGAGAGACAGAGAGAGAGATTGAGAGAGAGAGAGAGAGACAGAGAGAGAGACACAGAGAGAGAGAGACAGAGAGAATGCTGGCTGAAACCAGTCAGGCCAGTTTGAAAACCGCCAAAGCAAACCCCAATGGGACAGGGAGTCGCAGAGATTGCACTGTACGAACGAACAACAAACATCTGCCACAGACACCGCCATGAGAATGACAAAAATGGAGTAACTTAGTAAACCTTCCTGTGGAGAACAATCACCAGACTATCAGTGCTCTCTCTACCTCCCTGCCCACTCAATCACAGCACAGTGATGACAGAGCACAGCCATGCCCTACAACCATACCCTGCAGAGTCGTCAGTCCAGAAAGGTGTAGATTGTTGACCCTGGCATCCTGAGGGGCCTTGTGACACAGATGACTCCAAAGAGCAGCTGCTTTACATGTGTATCAATATCAATCAACCACCTGTGCAAGTTAGATGTGCTTCAGATTGCAATGTCATTGGTGCATGGAATGCCAGTCGGTAACTGGATACCAGCTCCGGAATGGTGTCAGCAAATGCATTCCTGCCTTGAGTGCTCATCACCATCTGATTAGGAGCTTTTTGGAGCTAACGTTTGTGGCAGCCAGGATTTTTAATTTCCCGGAGCCAAGCATTGGTACCTCTGCCTGTACTGCAGCAGTGCTGAAGAGGATCCACAGCTCTTCTGCATGAACCCAGTGGGACTCCTTAATGTCCTCTTAAACAAAACCATGCGCCAGCCGTAATCAAATGTCCCTGTTTACACAGCGCCCAATGAGAGACTTGTGCCTCTTTTATCTTTTGACAAGGTAATTAAATCTCTGAACCCTTCTACTTTTCCCCCTCCACTCCTCGTCTTCTTCCCTAGTTTTCTCCCAATCATCTCCCCTACCCCTCTTTTACAGTGCATGTTCTGTGTGCAGTGCATAAAAATCACTGTTCCTAAAGCCTACAGCTCTAGCAAAAGACTGGCTTCAAAAGATGACAACAACAAAGGCTAGCTTTCATCCTCCAAACCTGCACCCCTATCCTCATAAGCCTAAAACTCCTTAGCAGCACCTACCCACAACTAAGCTAGCTTACAATGTAGTACTACTGTACTACAACTCAGAACAGTGAGGATGTTCCCCCCACCCATTAGCAGAGCAAAAAAACATACAGCTACAACACAGACTGCCGTGTCAGCATAGTTAAAGACAACGGAGCGTGAAACATAAACTGCTGAGTAACACACGATATGGAAGACTGCCAATACAGGCCTCAACCCCCACCCCTCAATACTCACACGGGAAATACTGTAGGTAGCCTACGTTTTGCTTAGTAGTAGAACAAAGAGGTTTTGGCGTAAGGATGAGAGAAAAAGAAGAGAAAGCTGAAGACAAAAGCGAGAGAAAAAAAGAGCAAAGTTGTGTGAGAACATGCTTGCAAGTGGCACCCAGACACGAAATAGAGTGAATTTGGCGCAGAAGCGGACCGGATCCCGCGGGGAGGGATCCATTCCAGGGTTATTCGGTAGCTGATGGCTGATGGGAAAGGAATTCCTCCCAAAAGTGCTGACTCACTGCACAGCGCGGTGCACGGGTAAACAGAGCAGCTCCTGATAAGCCAGCCAGCTAGCCAGCTAGGGCCCTCTGTGGACCAGTCTCCTTCAAGAAGGAAAGGAAAGGACAGGACAGGACGCCATGATGGCGATACGCCGGGCAGAGAGAGTTTATCTGCAGACGTTTCTGTAGAGAAATTTCTAAAGGCAGTCAGACCTCTCCCGAGCTGTATAGTCTATGCCTTACACAGCTACACAATGTACAGCTCAACTTATATGTGACACCCACAAAACACCCACACCTACAAAGGAGCCTTTCCTGAGCTAATCAGTTCCATACTACACAATGTGCTGCCATTACAAACCTCCATCAAAAATATATTCAAAGATCACTTTTGTAGGTATGTATACTAGGGAAGAAGGTATGTACATGTGTAAGTACTCTACTGTAAGTACTCTACTGTGTGTAGGTGAGTTGTTGTGAGCATCACAAGAGCTGTAGGCTCACTCTGACTTGTCAAATGAATGAACCTGGTTTGTTGCAGTGGTCACAGCATACAAAGGGTCGGGTTTGAAGCGAGGCAGGGTAAGTTTCCATCGGTTTGAATAATGGAATGATACTAAGACTGAGTGTAATATACCTACATTCCACAAACTAACGCTACAGCACTGACCCCTTCATTTATCTCTATATGATCTGGGAGAGACGCACTGTTACTCCCAATAGGGGCAACGTCCTGTGAAATTAAAGTATACTTGCTTACATGGTTCAGTAAACCCAGCACACACCACCACCAGGTCATGGAGAAAACCACCAAAAAAATGCCTGAGGAAGCTCTAATGTACGATCAAAATATCACTCTCTACAATAACTGATCTCCTGAATTTTTTCTCTGCATGCCACAGTACACCACGGTATACAGTATACCACAACGTGGCCTAAAACACTATCTATACCACTATGCACTATCTTCCCAATCTCTGGCTGGTAGAAATGAGGTGGTTGCTTCATCTATGCGCATTACACCCATGAGGAGCACGCGCATGGGGCTCTTGATTTAATAGGAGATATAAAAAATCCAAGGAGCCGCGGCTGCCAACAATCATTTCCAAGACGTTGCCTCTGAGTCGTTCTAAAAATATCCCTGGTGGAGAGACTGGCCACAGGAAACCTGGAAGAGGAGGAGCAGGAGGAGGAGGAGGAGGAGGAGGAGGAGGAGAAGAAGGAGGAGGAACAGGAGGAGGAGGAGGAGGAACAGGAGGAGGAGGAGGAGGAATTGGGAGACGTAGTAGGGGCTGTAGTTTGTAAACAAAGTGGCATGACAGAGGGTGTGTGAGTGAGCTTTGTGAGTCTGAGTGTGTGTGTGCGTGTGTGCATAATGATGTGTTTATGTGTGTGTGCCTGTATCAGTGTGTCTGTGTACTGTACATGCATGTGTGTGTGTGTGTTGTATAGCAGAGCTTCTGAGGCTGGCGAGGGTGACAGGAGGAGGCTGGCCTGGCCTTGAAGCCTCCAGGCCTTTACACCATGTAGATGGCGGACATCCAGCCATTAGGCAGACCCTCACCGACACACAGCCTGTTGACAAGCCTGCGAGGACAGCAGCCGCAGCAAGACCTTGTAGGCTATGCCTCTCGCAGTAACGAAATATGACCCATTTTGCTATGGCTGTGTTGCTGTACGCCGTGATGTCTGTGGGGTGAGGAAAACAGTGTGGCATAACATGCAGCTCTTGTTGAAAATGCATGTGTGTGTGAGAGAGTACGAGAGAGAGGGGGGGGAGAGAGATAGAGAGGCTGTCAGATGGTTGTTGGAAGGTGGAAAACAGAATTTAAAAAAGCAAGCTACATAAGACCCAACCCCTTAATCTCAAGCGCACATAATTACTGATCGATTTAAAGGCTCAGTTTCGCTTAAGGTGTGCTCTTTGGGAACACTTAAGCCTATTTGACATTATTAGCATTCTACATTAGCAGCTAGTAGCGAATGGGACTAGCATCAACAGCATTAAGGGTTTTAGGAACCATTCTTAATTCCTCTCAACATTCAGTGCAGCTGTGCTTCATGGCATTTCAACAGAGCACTGTTCTCCAGATGGGAACAAGCAGGGTATGATTTGTAAATTATTTTTTATGTCTTTTTCGACTTTTTGATTTTGATAGGTCAGTGTGAGAGGTGGACAGGAAGCGAATTGGGAAAGAAACGGAGAGGGGTCAGCAAAGGACCTGGGCCAGAAATCAAACCCGGGTCAGCCGCATGGCAGGCGAGTGCCCTACTGGTTGGCCACGGCAGGGCAAACAGGGTGTGATTTGTAAATGGCTCCACTTTTTCTACATGACAAAAAATGTGTTCAATGTAACTTTATTGATATCGCTTAAAATCATCTGAGAATGTATTTCACCCTTCTGAAATTTTCCACAAATCGGAATACAAACAATCAGAATAAGCACCGCCACAACATGAAGATCTGTGTGAGGGACTGAGCGTGAGTGGCATCTCGTCTTTATCAATACGCACTACAGTACTGTATATTGAGAGCAACACATAAAGAAAATGAAATGAATGATGATGGATGCGATCACTCTTTCACGCTGTATTAACTTCTGAATTAGGCCGCACAAGGGGACATCACAATGCCATCGACAACAAAAACGCGTCACTCCCTCTAATGACTTGAACTCAGCGGGAGCTTAATAGGAAATGAAGTCTGTCTGCTGGCATTTTGTGGCAGAGATGAGGGTTAGGGACAAGGCCTGCTTGCCTGTCTGTCTG
>NC_085870.1:41104953-41112453 GCF_034702125.1 Engraulis encrasicolus
ACTACAAGTTGCAATTCTGATGCGTGCTGTTGCCTACTGCAGGTTGCGGAGGGGAAAAGGCTCAGCTTAAGGTTCCCAATGCAAAAATCCATTACTGCATGCGCTGGAGCTACAAAGGCTATGCAAATAGTGAGGAGGGATTTCATGGGAAAGTCTTAAGTGCTAATCATTCTCACCAAAAGCCTGAAACTGCACAGGAATGCTGAGTGCTGAGTTTACATTAGGTGTCTTATAGCACAAGGCTAGAAACTAGAAATATCCAAAAAATCCACAACAATCAGATGTTCCATTCATCACAGCCCAAGAAATAGCTAGGCAAACTAGAGGAAAATAGGTATGGATATATAGCATGGAACTCTGCTGGTTCCGTTTGTAGCCTCTTAGTGCAGATGGGGTCGCCGGCGGGCCTATTCACTATTTGCTAAAAATTCTCAACTACATCATAACAACATTGCTAGGATATTACAGAGAGCCTTAAGTAACAGATTAAGACATAGCCGTTACAATTTTGGTGACAGTAATGTTATAAAAATAGGCTCTGCGCTAAGGGGTTAAACATCTCCACTTCAAGCACTGTGGATGAAAAACGGGGCTATTTACTCCATGCAATTACAAAGTTGTCAAGCAGAATGGAATACGGAACATAAAACTGTCAGCACCTTCCCTTAACGCACTTTCTGTCTTTTTTGGCAACATTCTGTACTTCAAGAAAGGCTTGAATTGACAGTCAGCGCTGCAACAATAGCCATTCAGTATGCTGTAAAGCTGAGGTATACCAGTGGGGCCCTAGTAGCAAGACATAGTAGGAGGCAGCTAAGAGGTAAGGTAAGGTAAGCCCATACATGTCAATCACCACAGCTGTATTATACATCACCAAAAGACACGCACGACTGAGTGACAAACCCAGGCAGAGAGATGTCTGCTTTATTTTTTTGTGTGAGGGTTGTTTGTTCGAGTGAGTAAGCCGCTCATTGTAAAACCCACACTGCGGGCGCCCCCTCCAAAGCCAGCAACACACACATACGTACGCAACTACTGTCACAAAGACAGACACACACACACACACACACACACACACACACACACACACACACACACACACACACACACACACACACACACACACACACACACACACACACACACACACACACACACACACACACAGGACCACGAGGAGGAGAGCGTGAGAGCAAGAGGTTAGGCTATTTTCATTCCACAATGTGTCTCAGCAGGCCCCCTGGAGTATACACACAACACACACACAGACCAACAAACACCCCAACTGCCAGACAAACTAACCACATACACATACAAACACTCAAGCACAAAAACACATGTGTTGCATACACGCACACACATACATACAATCTCTCTCACTCAGTTGCTCACACTCTCTCTCTCTCTCACACACACACACACACACACACACACACACACACACACACACACACACACACACACACACACACACACACACACATTGAAGCACACAAACACACAAACACACACAAAAAAACATGTTGCTCTTTGCATTGCTCCCCCTCCCTGACACTGTAGCAGAGTCGGAGCATTCTGGGGGCTTTTCAAACAATGGCTAATAATTATGGTGATTATGATGAAAGCATACGCCCACCAGTCAATGCCCCCAGCACTAATCCCTTCTTCACGCTGGCCTGCCACACATATGGAAACGACAAAGTCAAATGTCTTCATTTGTAAGCAAGCGAACATGTTTCTAGAGCTTTCAAAGATGTTTTGTCTTCCACTGAGAAGAAGTCTCTTACATTGAAGGACAAACATCTTTCAAGTCCCGCAAACAAGTCCTGTTGTCAGCTTACATCCAAACTCTATTTACTAAGACTGTCAGAATGAATGAGAAACTTCACAGGCAACACGCATGAATTGTAAGCGCTTAGGGTTCAGTCCTTGTTCCCAGTTCTTTTGTCGCCTGGAGCTCAGTCGATTGAGTTGACCTGTAGGTTGTTCTCTGATTGTGTTCATGGCCCTTCTCTGTGAGCACTGAAAAGGCTTCTTCTTCAACAGAAGCGTTTTCTTTTTTTTCTGCAAACACAAGTGTCACTACAGGCTGACTTTCAGCTGACGCCGTGACTTTGGCAGAGCCTGACCATGCCTGCCTGCCTGCCTGGAGGTGTTTACAGGTGTGTAAGAGGGCGTGATATTGTGTGTGTGTGTGTGTGTGTGTGTGTGTGTGTGTGTGTGTGTGTGTGTGTGTGTGTGTGTGTGTGTGTGTGTGTGTGTGTGTGTGTGTGTGTGTGAGTGAGTGAGTGAGTGAGTGAGTGAGTGAGTGAGTGAGTGAGTGAGAGAGAGAGAGAGAGAGAGAGAGAGAGAGAGAGAGAGAGAGAGAGAGAGACACACAGAGAGAGAGAGAGAGAGAGTGTGAGTGTGTGTGTGTGTGTACGAGTGTGTACGAGTGTGTTTGAGTTTGCATAATCCACCCTGCTGCTGACAAAAAGGAGTGTGAACCTGTCAACTTTGAAAAATGTGACAAAACATGAAAACATAGAATGAGGCAAGGGCCATGGAGAGAGAGAGAGAGAGAGAGAGAGAGAGAGAGAGAGAGAGAGAGAGAGAGAGAGAGAGAGAGAGAGAGAGAGAGAGTGCAATAGATGGAAGAGGAATGATATTGTACTGAATATTGTATTGCATTGTGTCTGTGTCACTGCCAACTGAGAATACAAGTGAGTCTGATGTGTTTGCTCAGAAATGTATTTTTGACAGGACTTGGTACCATGTTCATATTTATAATGTGTGATATGTGTCGTCTCTGAGTGCCCGTGTACTGTGTACGTTATAATGGTGTGTGTATAATTATCTGTGTGTTTCTGACAACTGTACATGCTAGTTAAGGTTGTGTGACTGTGACATGAAGAACAAGGGCCTAGAAAGTTGTAATCATAAACTGTGATGTACTGCCCAACAGAAGAAAAATGCAGAAACTACATATTTTGTCAAAATTGAGTTTAGACCAGAATGTCGATCAGGGGTGAATTTCTCAAAAGAGAAGTTGTTAGCCTGTTAGAAACTTCGGTAGTTGCCAATGGGAAAATGCATTGAAAACAGCAAAGTAGCTAATGTAGTAAGCAACTTTGGTTTTGAGAATTCCACCCCAGAAATTGAAACAGCAAAATTCAACCTAACACAAAGGAAGAATGCAACAACAGCACAGTTACAGTACGGACACTCTGTGACACCACATGGACTTTCTCACAGAAAAGCTTAAGTGTGCGGCAATCTTTGCAAATTCATCAATGTCCATGTTACTCATCTACGGGTTAAATGGATTCCAAAGAAGTAATACCCTTAACTGTTATACTGGGCAGAAAACAATACCACATTACACAAAATACACACATTTGGAACCTTTTTTTTAAATGTAGGATTTATGAAGTCTACAAGAGGTTCATTTGCTTCAAGTGGACCCGTGAGGTAATTTGTCAATTTTAGAACCCTCCATTTAGGTTGCATTGTTTCAGAGGAAACTTGGGAATTCATGTATTGTTTGGATATCAATAGTGTTTGCTCCTGAATACATGGGATGTAAATAGCATGCCCTACGTCATTAACAGCAAAACAAAGCTGTCCAATTACACTAAAATAGTGTTACAAATGACAGAGATATCCTCTGGGATTTCAACGTCATCAGGTCAGCATCACCAGTCCCAAAAGCTTCACTCTTTTGCTCAATGCACCCTGTAAGGGCCAAAAAATATCTTTACATCCTATTACAGTAAGTGCACAAGTGATCATTTCTGACATGGCCTACAAGTTATCTCACCAGGTTTTTCCACAAGCTGTTCCTCTGTGCAGCATGTGTCTCTATGTCCATACGGAGAGGTGGACCTTAGTTTTCAGGGCAGGCCTGAGGCAAATCCAATCCAATCCAATCCAATCCAATCCATGTTCACTACTATACGTATAAACGGCAAACGCTAGTCTACAGGTCCTTGTCTTAAGTTTATTCTTTCCCAATACCACCAATTGGCTTAATTCAAAAAGGGAAAAATCTAGGCAACTCCAGGTGAAGAAGAGGAAGTCCATTAAAAAGCCTTTATTGTCTTAGGGCTAAAACATGATTAAAAAAGCCAACTTGTTTCGACCGCACTGGTCTTCATCAGGGCTTTGTCATCAGTCTTTTAATGGACTTCCTCTTCTTCACCTGGAGTTGCCTGGAATTTTCCCTTTTTGAATTGAACTGATCCCCTTCATCCAAGAGCACCCAACAAATATACTTAAAGAAGATACTGCAACTTTTTTGAGCTACCAACCATTTTATGTTTTACCACCAATTGGCTTTTCCCTCAAAAAGGGGCGTAATGCACATAGCACACGTCACGCCGTTTATATGTAAGGGGGAAAAAATCACATGACGTGTATCCTACTTGTGCTGAATCTTATAAAAGGAACAAGTGTGCCTCCATCAGCTCTATCCACAAACTGTTCCTCTGCATGTGTCCGTCCATTTGAATGTGGAGGGATGGGAGGCCTGAGGCAAATATCTGTTCCGCCCATCCAAGTCCGAGTTTGGCTGAGGAGGATGACTTTTTTTCTCCTGCCAGCTGGACTGAAACGAATTCCTCCAAAAGTGGCCCAGTAAATCGATCCCCGGGCACCATGACAGGTGGCAGAAAATACCATTAGTCACCACCTTGACCACAGCGCCAGGGGTGGGCAGTGTATATGTGTGTGTGTGTGTGTGTGTGTGTGTGTGTGTGTGTGTGTGTGTGTGTGTGTGTGTGTGTGTGTGTGTGTGTGTGTGTGTGTGTGTGTGTGTGTGTGTGTGTGTGTGTGTGTGTGTGTGTGCTGAATCAGTGAGCACTGCTAGTCTGTGTGTGCATATCTTCGCGGGTCCACGTCTTCATGCGCGAGTGAGTGTGCATGCGAGTGTGTGTGCATGTCAGTGTGTGTACATGTGTGTGTGTGTGCGTGTGCGTGTGTGCACATGTGTGTGTGTGTGGACAGTACTGCTAGTTTGTGTGTGTATCTGCCCTGTGACATGGACAGACAGCAGGTTACCCTTGGGGTATAGTAAAAGGGAGCCTGAGCGTAAGTTGGAAAAGAAATTGAATTGATATCAAGGGGACACAGAAAAAAAGAGTGGAGAGTTTAAGAGGCAGAAAAAAAAGAGAATGAGGTGTGTGTGTGTGTGTGTGCGTGCGTGCGTGCATGCGTGCGTGCGTGCGTCTGTGTGTCTGTGTGTTTGTGTTTTGCCTTGTTTGTTTCAGGTGTTTATTTGTGTAGGTGTCTGGAGAGAGAAAGCCATATGGTGAGAGCATCGAGTGACACAGAGAGAGAGAGAGAGAGAGAGAGAGAGAGAGAGAGAGAGAGAGAGAGAGAGTGTGTGTGTGTGTGTGTGTGTGTGTGTGTGTGTGTGTGTGTGTGTGTGTGTGTGTGTGTGTGTGTGTGTGTGTGTGTGTGTGTGTGTGAGAGTACGGCAGAGACATAAAGAAAACAGAATGAGAGAGAAAGGGAGAGAAACTAAAGAGAGAGAGAGAGAGAGAGAGAGAGAGAGAGAGAGAGAGAGAGAGAGAGAGAGAGAGAGAGAGAGAGAGAAATGAAAACAATCAGCTCAATTCTGTCCTTTCTGTCTGAGTGACCTCCAGCAGGAGTGCAGGAGTGGAGGAGCGGAGGGAGGGGAGGAGAGGAGAGGGGAAGAGAGGAGAGGGGTGTAAATTTTACACTATGTGACACATGCCACCGATCAATACCAGAGCTTTGTCGCCTGTTGTACAGCTGAAATGTATCCCCTTTTAGCTCCAGCGGGCAACTTTGCAACAACAACACACAGAAACACTTGTCAGGTTTGTACTCAGCACATTTTGTTACACAAACATACTGTACCACGAGCAGCAGCGACAGACAGACTGTAAGTGGGCACTCAGCAAAGCTTCTCAACCTTTGACCACAATATGTGTTGGCGTCACCTCTCTCTCTCTCTCTCTCTCTCTCTCTCTCTCTCTCTCTCTCTCTCTCTCTCTCTCTCTCTCTCTCTCTCTCTCCATCTCTCTCGCTGTAGGCTAACACTCACACACACACACACTTCAGCATCTTCATATCTCTCTTATCTCTGTCTTCCAGCTCTGAGCATCGATAACCTTGTATGTGGAGGTAAGCCTGGCTGAGAAGCACACAATGCCTCACCTATAACTTCATGTCATGTAGTGAATAAGAACAAAGGTAAACATAGATTACTGCTTCAACAAGAATGTGACAACACAGCTTGACCTCGGGGTAATATGATAATATGAGATGGACACCTCAACAAAGACTAAAACAGCATGTTTTGGCTTCCTCAATGAAACAGCCACTGAGCAAGGCAGTGTGTAACCTTTAAAACAGACCCACTGAAACACCCTCCCTCACCAATCACAATATCTTAACCAATAACATGTTTTATACACTTTGTTTACACAAGGTAGTTCAAAGACAAGCAGTAAACTGGTAAACTAAAGTATTTCTTATGTCCCTTTAACCAGAATTACTGCTGTAATATGCTATGTATTATGCGCCCATGCGTGCACGTGACTCGTTTCACGCGTTTGACCAAGTAAGCAGATTTAAAACTGAAGCAGGTTTAATACCGCACACTTTTTATCCACATTGTATTGCATATCTATTGGGCTTCATGTGAAAAGCCCAACCTATTTCAGATGCACGCGCGATATTTTCAAATGGAGAACCTGCGCTGAATGAAATGAGGCTTTTGTTCAAATGCTATGAAATACGCGCAGAATAAATGGCGCAGACCTAATGCATTCCCGTATCTTTAATTTACGTAAGGTTTGGTGCGGTGATTCTCCTCATGATGACATAATGTGTGTAGGCTCTTGCCTTTTATTCTGGTGCCACTACTCCCTCTACTAGGCTACTTACAGTACACTTGCATATTTACCCCCCGTTCTGAATGTCACAAAGTCTAGCTCTCTCATTCCGTCGCCTTAATAGGCAAACCGCTGTGCTGTGCACATTTGCTTATTGGAAGGCGGATGCCAGCTTTGGAAGGACGTAGGAGTAGTCAAGTAAATAGCTGAGGCATCACCACGGTGTGTGCAATACTCTGGGATGTCTCTCGCGCTTGACTTCACCAACTGACCGCTGGCGTGCCATGACGCCACATCCCCAGCCCACCACACACACACACACACACATGCACATTCACATTCTTATTCCAATCCCTGTTCCCCACTATTTAAACCTTCGCCTTCCAAACACATGTAATACTGTACAAAGACTGGCAACAATTTGAACACCTGCGTATTGCTACTAGTGCATCATTGTCCGGAAGCAAGCAACACATCCAACGACTACGCGAAACGAAGGCAATTACACCTTTTCATTTGACTAACCCGTACGTATCACACTCAACAACCCGGACTACATACCTGACGGACAAGTTGAAGTCACAACCGAAAGAGCATTTCTCCAGTTTTGCAGAAAGTCGTAAATATTGAATGCTATTGAGTTTAAAGCACCTAAACA
>NC_085870.1:41117453-41124953 GCF_034702125.1 Engraulis encrasicolus
ACTACACTTGCACTACACTTACACTTAACTTACACTTACATTACACATAACACTATTATCCAAAGCGACTTACTGCTTTTATGTTACAGCCAGCCATGAAGTGAGGAAGTGGAAGGGTGGGATTCAAAACTGCAACCCTCTGATCTAAAGCCCATCTCCTTAGCCATAGGCTACGGCCGCCACAGATGTATTAAAGGTTCTTTGCAATCCTTGTCTTCTGAAACTGTATAACGTGACTGACCGGTGTTCTACACTTACAGCATAGCGTTGAAATATGCAGGGTAGGTTGTCAGTCCCCCGAGCAACACTTAAGTGTCAATTAAATTAATAGCAAGCTGGACTACACATATTGACACAGCCTCAGGAGCTGTTCTCCAGGGATAATCCAGTGAGCAGTCATACAAGCTGTCATATATATACAGCAGGCCTATACTATGTCAACATATTGCCAACAGGTTCTGCATTTAGGCCAATATTGACACCATTTGATCGCTAGTTGTGACTTCAAAAGGGAAGTAAAGCAAAGAAGGTGCATGTCTTTGATCAGACATAATGAATTTTACAGACCAGATTAACACCCTGTTGGAATTGCTGTTTTCAGAGAACTGGGCTATTGATTCCGGCACTTTCTACATCATTTTCTCATTTAATTATGCAGCTTTTCTAACGGTCTTTGTTTATAGGTGCAATTCTGGTAAGAACTGTGTTTTTATGGTGAAATGTGTCTCTTTTATCACCTATGTTATCTCTAACGGCAATTGAGGAAACAAAATGGCTACCCATTTCCCAACTGAATGTTGTGACTCCAGAGAAATCTTATTTCACTGGTACCATTATTGCAATGATTTAGTACTGCCATGATCTGTGAAGAGGATAGTGCCTCTTGAAGTATTTAGCCTACTTTATGAAAGAATGTAATAGCACATCACACTCCCTATTCCATTATAAAAAATATGTACCATATACCACAAAAAGCTTAAAAATGCGCTCTCTGCTGCAGCCACAGACAGTAGATGCTTGATAATTGATAGTTACAATAGATGCTACAATAGCTGTGTCAGATTAAGTAGTACTGACAATCCTGTTAGAAGCAGGAAAGTAGTGCACAAACTCCAATAGCACGATAACAGATGTTAACAATTTTATCAGCAGTGGCACACAGCAGCAAGCTGTGGCCTCCATTCTGAAGCAGCAATCAATATCGTTCGTGATACATCAAAACTCTGCAAATCTGAGCAGATCAGTGCGGAGTCCATGCTCTTCAGCACATGTCTATGTGATCATGCGTGTCAAACTCTTGCTGTATAAAGCCTCCAGCTACCATCACAATTAATACAGTTACCGCTTGAGCGCTGAATGTGCTGGTGACCTCGTTTCTCAATGTCAAATGTTGCCATCGATGTCAAATGTTGCCCACCCTAAGCCACTGCTTAGTCCGCTTATGCCTCGGGGCGGCCCTGATCATGCTGAAACGGAAGGTTTAGTGATCATCACTGCTTCAGGTTTGCTCCCATGGACACAGCTATAATCATTGCTGAGGATGTGATGTCATTGACCGAAAGCAGTTCCCAGGAGACCTGATTTGACCTTTTGTCTCTTGAGTTCAGGCTTAGGTTTGAAATGATGTCATCATGTGTTCTTCCTTCTTGGCCAAGGAAATTGTGTTTCACCCTCATTGATGGGTTCATGTGTTGGTATGTTTGCTCTGTAACAGCTGAATAAGTTACGGGCAGATTTTGATGAACTGGGATGGATTCAAACTGATTCCTTTCCAAAAAAACTAAAATGAAAAATGAAATAATTATATTAGAACAGCACTGTTTACAAGCCTGGTGGTGTTAAAGCCAGGCCGGGGCATTTAAGTACTGGACCACAAGACCCTGCCTCACACCATCCCGTCAGACTCTCAGCATCCAGCACAGGCACCTGACCTGCCAGTATAGCCTACCTCCCCTCCACTCTGTTTCAGGTGGCTGGCAGCTCGGACCACTGGACAATCTCAGCAGGGCACCCTTTAAATTGCCAAGGTGCCACATTGACTCTGATCTCATTTCAAACCGGCCAGACCGTTGACTTGACATGGGAGCACCATCCAGCAGGCCGGCGTGACTTCTCAGCTCACAGACAGGTGACTAGCCAATCTGCCACTCTCACGCAGGACCAGCTGATAGCCTTAGCCGGGCCCGGAACAACATCATCTGAAAGGCCCCCCACCATCTCCATACATACAATGTAGTGAGGACCAACTTCTGGGCCACTACTCTTCCTGGGCTCGGGACAACTGGCCCCTTTATCCTCCGCTGTTGACGTCCCTGCTCTCATGCTCCACTGCCGCAGCGCCAGGGTGTGTAGAGATCCCAGTGGAGTGCTCTCAACATCAGAGGCACACGTCCACAGCTACTCCCTCCCCACCTCCCCACCTCGCACTTGAGGGACTGCTGTGGAAAATGCTTGAGTTGTCGAGCACAATTGATCCATCCAGGTGAGGTGAGGGCAATGTAGCATGCAGCGGGAGGGAAGGAGGGAGAGAGGGAGAGAGGGAGGGAGGGAGAGAGAGAGGGAGGGAGGGAAGTGGCATTCTGTGCCTCAGTGTGTAGTTGTGGGGCTTTGGATTACTTCTGAACTGTGCTGGGGGCCACTCACTCGCGACTCACCCACGCACTCACTATGGGAAAACAACACAAGAGACAGATGAGTCTCTGTATAAGGAATCGGATATGTTGACTACAAAATTTCAAATCTATATATCTGCCTATTTTATGTGTCCCATAGCTCTTGCAGAAAAATTCAAGTGGAAAAAAACAAGATTTCCTTCACACACCTTTAGTTCACATACTTTATCTGGTGCATCAATGGAAGAGGGTTAACTCATGCAAGAAAGGAAGGTTCACCGGAGCAACTCAGGTATGAAAACGTAATATTTGTCCTCGCTAGATGTAGGCCTTTCCTAGGCTCGGATGAAGATGTGGCAAACATCGAAAGGTCAGTCCTTTGTGGGCACTAATAAAATCTGAGATGCTTCAGTGAACCTTCCTTTCTTAACTTTTATTCTATCTTTTTCAACATCTACCGAGAATGAGAAAAAGGGAGTGGGCGAGAAAGTGAACAAGAGACATAAAAAATAAAGACAGTCCTGCCTCCCAGGTTTACCGTCAGTTTGACAATGGAAGGGGCTGTAAGAGCCAGAGGGAGGGGACCCTGGCAAGAAGAGTTGCAGCTTCTGTAGCCCCTACAGCATCACAGGCATGGCTGCACTGTGGGAGCAATAGGGACCAGGCACATTTGGCTTAAAGGGGCCCCTCATAATTAGTCAACTTCAACTTCAACTTTTCAACTTTATTGTCCCCAGAAGGGGCGATTAGGTGTGCAGCACATATAGACAGCAACAACAGATACCAAAGGACAGACATAAAGTGCAGTGGTCAATAAAAGGTTAAAATGACCATAAATATAGTTATAAAAAAGATAAAAACACATCATGAATAAATAAAATAAGAACATCATCATACAATAAAATACCATAAACAACGCCAGGGATCAGGTCAAGAACTCAATCAGGGGGATGTGAATTTAAAAGGGAGATGGCACTAGGGACAAATGAAAACCTAAATCTGTTGGTCTTGACTGATGGGAACCTAAAGCGTGAGCCAGATGGAAGTAGCTGAAATTCAGAGTGGAGGGGGTGGGCAGTAACAGATAAAATGGACTCAGCCTTCCTCAAAGTGGCTTTTTTATACAGGTCAGTGAGGCTGCTTTGCTGGGCACCTATAATTTTGCCACTGACCTTCACGATTTTGGCAAGGGTGTTTTTCGCTTTCACACTGAGGTTATTAAACCAACAGCAAATAGAAAAAGATAAAAACCGACTCAATGTAGGACCTATAAAAGAGTGTCATCATGGTCTTGTCAACATTAAATTTGGCCAGCTTGTGTAAACAAAACAGACTTTGTTGGCTGTTTTGTAAATATTTTTAGTGTTGATGTTAAAATTTCATTTATTATCAATCCAACTACCCAGGTACTTATAGGAATCTACCACATCCACAGCCTGCCCTTTAATGGTAGTAGTCAGAGCAGGGAGGGGTTTACGCCTGAAGTCAATGATCATATCTTTGGTTTTTGAGACATTCAGGTGCAGGTGAGAACTATCACACCAGGCAATAAAATCATCTAAGATGGGACCATGATCTGTTTCGTTCCCCTGGAGAAGGCTGAGGATGATGGAGTCATCTGCAAATTTCAGTATGTGTCGGTTTGTGTGTTGGCTACGACAGTCATTAGTATACAGAATATAGAGCAGAGGAGACAAAACGCATCCCTGGGGCGATACCCTCACCTGCTGGGTTCTGTTAGTTAAAAAGTCCAGGATCCACCCTACTAAACCATTATCCAACTTAAAATTCCTCACTAACTTATCAACTAAAATATGTGGAAGAATTGTATTAAAAGCGGATGAGAAATCTACAAATAAAATCTTCGCATGTGTGTTGCTGCCCTCAAGATGTTTAAATAACATATGTAGTAAGGTGGCAGTGGCATCCTCTACACCAAGTTGGGCCCTATAAGCAAACTGTAGAGGGTCCAGGAGTCTCTCTGTGGCAAGTAAAATACATCTTTTCATAAGTCGTTCAAAACATTTCATAACCAAGGAGGTCAGGGCAACAGGTCTAAAATCATTAAGGACCTTAGGATGGTTGTGTTTAGCCACAGGGACGATGGTAGCGTGTTTCCAGATTTGGGGGACTTTCTGTTGACTGAGAGAGAGATTAAAAATATGATAAAATATTGGTGCAAGCTGCTCAGCACATGACATGAGCAATCTGCCCCCTATGTTATCTGACCCAGGACTCTTCTTGGGGTTAGTGTGCTTGAAGGCCTTCATCACAGAATGAATGTTGAAAGGCGGGAGGACACTGTCAGTAAGATGGTGTTTCAATTCTAGGACGGTGTCGTTTAACATTGGTGAGTCAACCTCAAGTAAAATGAATTTAGTTCCTGTGGCGCAGAACTGACTCACAGGTGGGCCCCGCACCCTCGTGGGCCCCTATTTTCAGATTTTGCCGGGCCAACCGGGATATGCCCGCTATGCCAGATGGCCAGTTCAGCCCTGCTCACAGGCATGGCCTCTGGAAAACATGGCAGAGAGAGATAGAGAGAGAGCGAGAGAGAGAGAGAGAGAGAGAGAGAGAGAGAGAGAGAAAGCAGTGCAGAGCTCCAGAGAGACATCCGTTCAAGCTGCTATCAGTAGCCTGTGGCAGCCTGTCAGGGCACAGTACACAGCAGTCAGAGCAGAGCAGAGTAGAGCTGATCTGCTGAACCCACAAAAATGCTGATTAGATGCAGCAATGTTTTTTTTCCCTTCTTCTTCTTTCCACTCCACCTTGGCTTTAACATTTCCTACCCTTGCACCCTGTTCCCAGAAGACTGCCAGAGCACCGCCACAGCTGTTTGGATTGATGCACTCTCACCAAGAAGGGGACTGTGCTGGATGTGATGGATGGAGCTTGTTGGCATTGCATACATGCCAGTTATTCCAGCAGATTTTTTCGTTAGTGTTAGTAGTGGGGAGTCAGCCAGTATCAGACACATGTGACAGTACCATTACGGCAAAGGCTTTTCTGGGAAATTCATGTGAAATATGCTATGGAAGCCCCATTTTCAACTTTAGAAGCAAACCCGACACAATATCTTCAGGGGATGGTGTTTGGTGTTTGTTGTGGACAACTGAACAAGTGAATTTCTGGGGGAAACTGTTGTACTGTGTATCAGGGCTTGACACTGGCACAAGCCAACCGGCCAAATGCTGGTGAAACTTGGCTTTGGCTAGTAATACTTTCAGTGTCACTAGCCAATTCGGCTGGCAGTTTATTCCTTGGTATGGCATACGCATCATAGTAGCCACCATAGTAGCCATAGTATTTTGTTGTTTGCCCCTTGTTTATCTATTGTTTGTATTTAAGTTCAAGACAAAACTCAGTAACTCAGTTTCTATTTGCTTGACATACTTCCATGTAGAAAGCTATACACTCATTTTGCTTTAGAATCTCATCTTCTTAGGTTAGATGTACGCCATCATAAAGAAGAAAAAAAAAACGATGTAAAATCTGTGGCTAGTGACTTACCTGGATGGCTAGTGACTTGAGAAAACCACTAGCCACAGTGGCCGGTGGGTGAAAAAGTTAATGTCAAGCCCTGCTGTGTATGTATGGTTAACCCATGTGGTAGCGCTGAATATTCACAATAATGTATCTAGAAAGCTTCAGCAGGAGAATGTAGAGTCTGCAAAGCATCCCAAACCATTAAAATAACTTAATATCATCTAATTCTTAAATTTGTTTTATTGATGAAGTGACATCCAAAATTACGTTGTCATGGCATTTGGGGGGAAAATCTTTTGCAAAACATCCTCACCATCACATCCATCATCCTCATCCATCAATACACCAGCATTAAATTCTCACTTTGTTTTAGGTCATCTGATGGACGTTCAGACATACAGAACACACAGTAGCTGTCAGGGCTAGCACTTAACATTACTTAGACTTCACTTGATAAAAGACTTGGTTGTGCAGGGTATATAAAACATTCATTAAAAACGTGGTGTGAAGCAACGTTACAGTCAGGGTTGCACTTAGGTTAGACAGCAAACTAACATGTCCACACCACATGGGGCGCCAAGTAACCTTTCAGCGACCTGGCTGGAGAACAGGTGAACAATTGATGAGGCGCGGGCCTCGCATGCTAGGCCTAATGTCTGCCGTTGAACAAGCCTGCTCAAAAGTGCTGGTTGCCTTTTGTGGACCTATCTACTTTGGGGGTATTTTTTTATGTATTTGTGTGGTCTTCTCTGCACCCTATGAACATTGGAGGAGAGCAGCAACTATGGGGAGGGCTCAGGACTGTGCTCACCCGTCAAGGAATATGTTTGGTTGCGGTGGTACTGGGGCCTTGAAGGTAAGCGTGGTGCCCCAACACCTCATCCATCATCAGTAGACTCATACATGCTTACTGCCACATCAAATGCATACATTTTAGTGTTTATCTTGGGGATAGCTTTTAACTTCTTTACAGTTACACTGGCTGAATAGGACACTATCTAAAAAGCTTGCCTTTCTTGTTTCTGTGTGAAACTGTCAGAAAGACAAAGGGGGTAAATGTTGGTATCCTGTGAGGTGGCATGGCAGATCAATCCATTTAATCTATCCTCTCAGACACACACAGGCGTGCCCTTCCACAATTCCTGGAGCCTCTCTTCTCCATATATACAGTAACATCCCTTGGCTAAAGAAAGAAGAGGTCCACTCACTTTTGTTCTTTTTTTGCTGTGCCGTAGCCTATAAGACCCTCTAAAGAAAGAAGAGGTCCAATGACTGCTGTTCCGTGCCAGGTCAAAAGGACAACAACAACAACAAAAAACGCAGACTCCGCTGATTTCCGCTTGTCGCAGTGATCAAGCTCCTCAACCCAGCCGTTGGGCCAGCCAAAGGGGAGCTGGGCTGA
>NC_085870.1:41127453-41129953 GCF_034702125.1 Engraulis encrasicolus
CCATTAGAACAGAAGATAATAAACTACGAGACAAAACGAAGAGAGAAGACCACAGCTGAACAGAAGGGAGACCACTGATCCTTGGAAAGCGCTCTAGAACACTCTTCCTTCATATCAGCATGACATCTTGCAGTCGCTCCCCTGACGCTGACTAATTGTCGTCTCCATTTCCTGTAACTGCACTGTTGGAAAACCTCGATGGAGTGCTTTTTCCATCCATCTGCATGTCAACGCTCTTCACTGAGAGGGTGGTATGTGCCCATGGGAAATAAACATAGGGACGATCAATGCAGAAGGGCTTGTGGTATGACTGCCTATAGGGTCAACACAAGAAGAAGAGCATCTGAACCGGACAGCAACTGGACCATGCAGGGAGATGCCGCATGTGGGCCAGAGCCTGGTCAATATCAGGCCGGATCAGATCGGAGCGGGGGATCAGACAGCTGGAGAGGCGGGGCAGGGAGGGTGGGGGAGTCAGATGCCTTGGGAGGATTGGTAAGTATGAGTGCTATGCCCCCCAGTGTCATCTGCGTGAAGGAGAGGCTGCATACAGAATGCCTGGCATGGCATCCCCCCCGTGTGCGAGTCAGAGGGGGCCTTAAGGGCGGCAAGCTGTTGGGTGGAGACTGAAGAGGCATACTTACTTACACGGGGGCTGTGGTACCATTTAACACATTCCATAGTGGCATACTCATCAGAGAAAGAGGGAGGGAGAGGGAGAGAGAGAGAGAGAGAGAGATGAAGTGTGTGTGTGTGTGTGTGTGTGTGTGTGTGTGTGTGTGTGTGTGTGTGTGTGTGTGTGTGTGTGTGTGTGTGTGTGTGTGTGTGTGTGTGTGTGTGTGTGTGTGTGTGTGTGTGTGTGTGTGTGTGTGTGTGTGTGTGTGTGTGTAAAATAGGAAGATAAATTGAGAGAGAAAGAGACATAGAGAGGGATGAAGTATGTGTGTGTGTGTGTGCGTGTGTGTGCGCGCGTGCGTGTGTGAGCATACATGCGTGTGTGTGTTCATGTAACTATGTGTATGCATGGGCATGTGTCTTTGTCTTTGTCTCTATGCATGATTCCCTGGTGGATTTAAAGAAAATTGCTGTTCATTAAAGCGACACATTTATGCAAATAGCTTCACTTTTCATGTGTGCGAGAAATGGGAGTTATATGTAAATCATTTTTGACAGAGAGGGAGAGAGACACAGAGAGAGAGACAGCTAGAGAGAGATATTTGATTTTTAAAAGCCCATTATTTGCAGCCTCTTATAGAAAAGGACAGTGAAACCAAGCAGATCAATAAAACAGCATCACAAAAAATCTGTTCAAACCAAATCTCAGGGGAGAGTAAAAAAACGTTCACATCACATCCCCATATACTGTACGTCTCACAGAGCAAAGCCCACGTCCATCACGCCACCTGTCAACAAGTATGTCAATATCTTTTTCATGTGATTATAAAAAAGAAAAATTCTGTATTTCACTAAGCGCAAAAAACATTCAACACATTGTAATCTTGATTGTTAGTCCTCATATTTTTCCTCTTACACAGATAACCCTGGCTTGAAATTCAAAATAAAAATCTGCAAAGAAAAAGCAGCAAACCAATAGCAAGAAAAATATGCTGTCAACAAAGAAACACATCTTGAACCTACTTAAAGAATGAAAAAAAAGATCTGAAGGGTAGCCGATGTGTGACAGTGTGGGATTAATAGGGCACTCAAATGCATTGAATGATTGGAAAAAAACTATAAAGAAGTGTCCACTGCAAATCACCTGATGGCAGTTGCTTTTTTTATGATTATAATTTTTTATTAGCACTGTCAGAAGAATTTGTTCCAGCAAGATATGGCTTAATAGTGCCCACAAGAATAAACAAAAACAAAACAAAAAAATGCAGATCAACAAAGAAAAAAAGGAA
This sequence comes from Engraulis encrasicolus, assembly GCF_034702125.1. Classification (NCBI taxonomy): domain Eukaryota; kingdom Metazoa; phylum Chordata; class Actinopteri; order Clupeiformes; family Engraulidae; genus Engraulis; species Engraulis encrasicolus. The sequence continues at coordinate 41,129,358 of NC_085870.1, forward strand.
CATAGCAGGAACATCATCATAACAATAGACTTTAGATGGTTCGAAATTCTGACTTAGAATGTCCTTATTTCTTGAGCAAAGGTCCTTCCATGCATTTACTGTAGACAAACTGGCATTGTTCAGTCGAGCTGTGGTTTCCTCTAATGATACAATGTCCATTAAAGATCTGATCCAGTAACATTTTGCACTGATACCAGGTTTAAACCACAGCTGAAAGATTGTCTTTTTGGCAGCTCTGAAGCCAGCAAACACCAGATTTTTTTCACGTAGAGAGAGATCAAATGAGGAATCATCATTCAATAAAAAAACAGGGGGTCTAAAACAGGCATTTGCTTTTATAATGGTGCCTTGTACAATGCACTCCACACAGGTTTTACTTAAAGTCAAAGAGTCACTTCCAACTGTTACAATTTTGGTTGTTTGTGTTTTTTCTACAACATTGAGTATTAGAGAGAGAGAGAGAGAGAGAGAGAGAGAGAGAGAGAGAGAGAGAGAGAGAGAGAGAGAGAGAGAGAGAGAGAGAGAGAGAGAGAGAGAGAGAGAGAGAGAGAGCATGCTAGAGATGAGAAAAAGAGAGTGCAGAGACAGAGGAAAAG